>NC_045966.1:3359614-3382114 GCF_010909765.2 Amblyraja radiata | reverse complement strand
TGTACATGTATGTGTGTACACGTGTGGGTGTGTGTGAGTCAGTGTGAGTCCTGTGTGTACATGTGCATGTGTACATGTGTGTGTACACGTGTGGATGTGTGTGTGTACAGGTGTGTGTACACGTGTGTGTGTGTACATGTGTGTGTACACGTGTGGGTGTGTGTGTCAGTGTGACTTTGTGTGAGTCATGTGTGCATGTGTGTGTATGTGTGTATATGTATGTGTACATGTGTGTGTGTGTATGTGTACATGTGTGTATGTGAGTAAGTGTGCATGTGTGTACATGAGTGTGTGTGTGTACATGAGTGTGTGTGAGAGTCAGTGTGTGTGTAAATGAGCGTGTGTGTGAGTCTATGTGCGTGTGTGTGTACATGAGTGTGTGTGTGTGAGTGCGTGCGTGTGTACATGAGTGTGTGTGTGAGTGCGTGCGTGTGTACATGAGTGTGTGTGTGTGAGTGTACATGAATGTGTGTGTGTGTATGTACATGAGTGTGTGTGTGAGTCCATGTGTGTGTGTGTACATGAGTGAGTATGTGTGTGAGTCAGTGTGTATGTGTGTGTGAGTCAGTGTGTAACAAACGTGTAGCCACAGAGTGGAGCGTAAGCTGCTGCAGTGTAAACTAGACCTGTCAAGGGTTTCACCTGATGAGGGGTTTTTACAGACACCATCAAACCCCCAGAGATCAAATTACTAATTGTTCTCTCTTTCTAATTGTTTTTTTATCGATCAGTATTATAGAGAAAGTGGGTGCAGCGTGGAGAAGAGGTGAAAGTGCCAGTGAGTTACACAAAGTGAAGAGGAAATGCTGATGCCATCCGACACTGCGCAACAGATCACAAACTTAGTGGATGTTACAGGTTGGAAGAAATTATAAAATGTGAAAAATATTGAAGTGTTGCATTATATACAGCGATGATATATGGTTTGAAAATCATTCAAACTTCCTAGTACAGAAATGTAGATATGCTTTACACGTTAGAGATACAGCGCGGACACAGGCCCTTCGGCCCACCGAGTCCGTGCCGACCAGCGATCCCCGCACACTTAACACTATCCTACACATACAATTTTACAAGTTACCAAAACTAATTAACCTACAAACTGGCACGTCTTTGGAGTGTGGGAGGAAACCGGAGCACCCGGAGAAAAACCCTCGCAGGTCACGGGGAGAACGTGCAACCTCCGCACAGACAGCACCCGTCGTCAGAGTCTAGCCCGGGTCTCTGGTGCTATGAGGCAGCAACTGTACTGCTGCGCTACTGTACATTTACAAAGCCTTTGCAACAAGGAAATAATATAAAGTGAGGAAGGTGGGATGCCTTTACCCAATAGATTAGCAAATAGACAATAGACAATAGACAATTGACAATAGACAATAGGTGCAGGAGTAGGCCATTCAGCCCTTCGAACCAGCACCGCCATTCAATGTGATCATGGCTGATCATCCCCAATCAGTACCCCGTACCTGCCTTCTCCCCATATCCCCTGACTCCGCTATCTTTAAGAGCCCTATCTAGCTCTCTCTTGAAAGCATCCAGAGAACCTGCCTCCACCGCCCTCTGAGGCAGAGAATTCCACAGACTCACCACTCTCTGTGAGAAAAAGTGTTTCCTCGTCTCCGCTCTAAATGGCTTACTCCTTATTCTTAAACTGTGTGTGGCCCCTGGTTCCGGACTCCCCCAACATCGGGAACATGTTTCCTGCCTCTAGCGTGTCCAAGCCCTTAACAATCTATTCTAATCCAGAAGAATGAATGGAATTTAAATGCCACGGTGCTTGCTTGCAACATCTCAGTGCGGTCTTGAGCAGTAGGTGAGATGAGGTGGATTTGGGCAAACTCCAGGAAGTCTACACTTGCCACAGTCATGACCCCTTACAAAGTGAGAGACTGGACTAGGAAGTGGGAGGAGTCCGGAACACCCGCGGTCACAGGGAGAACGTGCAAACTCCACACGGACAGCACCCGAGTTCAGGAAGGAACCTGGGTCTCTGGCGCTGCGAGGCAGCAGCTCCACCCGCTGCATCATTGTGAATATTGTTCGGAAAATCATAAGAAAAAAGAAGGTAGCCAAAAATGCCGGAGAAACTCAGCGGGTGAGGCAGCATCAATGGAGCGTTTCGGGTCGAGACCCTTGGGTCTAGACCCGATAGGTCACCTATTTCCTTCGCTCCATAGATGTTGCCTCACCCGCTGAGTTTCTCCAGCATTTTTGGCTACCTTTGATTATTCCAGCATCTGCAGTTCCTTCTTAAACGTAAGAATAAATGAGCTCACATTAACATGGTTCCTTTCATGACTCGATTGGCTCGGGGGACCTTCCACCCAATCTGGCCACTTTAGAAGTCGTGGAGTTATAGAGTCAGAGAGTGATACAGCATGTACTCAGGCCCTTCGGCCCAACTTGCCCACACCGACCAACATGCCCCATCCACACTAATCCAGCCTGCCTGAGTTTGGTCCATATCCCTCAAAACCTGTCCTATCCATGAACCTGTCTACATGTTTCTTATGGTGTCACGGTGGCGCAGCGGTAGAGTCGCTGCCTTACAGCAAAATGCAGCGCCAGAGACCCGAGTTCGATCCCGACTACGTGCGCTGTCTGTACGGAGTTTGTACGTTCTCCCTGCGTGGGTTTTCTCCGAGATCTTCGGTTTCCTCCCACACTCCAAAGACGTGCAGGTTTGTAGGTTAATTGGCTTGGTGTAAATGTAAAATTGTCCAAGTTGGCGATATGCAGAGTACTGCCCCTGCCGACTACAAAATTCAGAAGGTTCAGAAGGTAAACATTGCGATAGTCCCTGCCCCAACTACCTCCTCCGGCAGCTCATTTCATGTTTGTTCACTGATGGGAAACGTGAGAACACGTATCAACATTCCATGTACTGCAGCAGCTAAACAAAGTTAGAACCTGCTTCAGCAGTAAACGTATCATTCCACTGGTCACGGTGGCACTGCGGTAGAATTGCTGCCTTACAGCGCCAGAGACTCAGGTTTAATCCCGACCACGGGTAATATCTGTACCTTCTCCCCGTGACCTGCGTGGGTTTTCTCCGGGTGCTCCGGTTTCCTCCCACACTCCGAAGACGTGCAGGTTTGTAGGTTAATTGGCTTCGGTATAAGTGTGTGTAGGATAGTGTTAGTGTGCAGGGATCGCTGGTCGGCGCGGACTCGGTGGGCCGAAGGGCCTGTTTCCGCTCTATCTCTAAACTAAACTAAACTATTTTAAATCATTCAGATTAGACTTCTTAGAGTTTGTGAGCAGACGTTCCAATTTTCCCATGCTTATTTTCTTTTGAAATGAACCCAATTTTAGCTATATTAGTTGAATGACAAAGCTGGGGGGTAGTGTGAACTGTGAGGAGGATGCTATGAGGATGCAGGGTGACTTGGATAGGTTGGGTGAGTGGGCAGATGCATGGCAGATGCAGTGTAATGTGGATAAATGTGAGGTTATCCACTTTGGTAGCAAAAACAGGAAGGCAGATTATTATCGGAATGGTGTCAAGTTGGGAAAAGGGGAAGTACAACGGGATCTGGGGGTCCTTGTTCATCAGTAACTGAAAGTAAGCATGCAGGTACAGCAGGCAGTGAAGAAAGCTAATGGCATGTTGTCCTTCATAACAAGAGGAGTTGAGTATAGGAGCAAAGAGGTCCTTCTGCAGTTGTACAGGGCCCTAATGAGACCACACCTGGAGTATTGTGTGCAGTTTTGGTCTCCAAATTTGAGGAAGGACATTCTTGCTATTGAGGGAGTACAGCGTAGGTTTACAAGGTTAATTCCCGGGATGGTGGGACTGTCATGTGCTGAGAGAATGGAACAGCTGGGCTTGTACACTCTGGAATTTAGAAGGATGGGAGGCGATCTTATTGAAACATATAAGATTATTAAGGATTTGGACACGCTAGAGGCAGGAAACATGTTCCCGATGTTGTGGGATTCCAGAACCAGGGGCCACAGGGGCTTTCGAGAGAGAGAGAAGTGAATTTTGTTGTTGAATTATAATCAAAATCCCTGTCTGATTAGAATGGTTCATGAGATCCTAAGTGATAGGAGCAGAATTAGGCCATTCGGCCCATCAAGTCTACTCCGCCATTCAATCATGGCTGATCTATCTCTCCCTCCTAACCCCATCCTCCTGCCTTCTCCCCATAACCCCAGACACCCGTACTAATCAAGAATCTATCTATCTCTGCCTTAAAAATATCCACTGACTTGTGGCCTCCACAGCCGTCTGTGGCAATGAATTGCACAGATTCACCACCCTCTGACTAAAGAAATTCCTCCTCATCTCCTTCCTAATGGTACGTCCTTTTAATTCATCGGCAACTTCCCATTTATCATCGCAAATATTTTCTGCAGAAGCAGAAGGTAAATGAACACTCTGCAAAATTAGTCTAGATTTTCAATTGACCCAAACCGACAAACTCACTTGTATCTTTTATTTGAACAAAAGCTGTTTGGAAGAACGCCAATCTACAATGGTGTTTTAACATTAATGTTTTATTATTATTAATGTTCAGTGTTTTCTGAGTCATTCATAACTGTCACTGTATGTCATGTTGTTACTTGTGGGCGGAGCACCAAGGCAAATTCCTTGTATGTGAATACTTGGCCAATAATCTTACATACTTAAGGGCCTGTCCCACCAGCATGCGACTCCATGCGGCTAGCGCGACCTAACGTGGTCGCTTGAGCCGTACGGCGTCGCGGGGCCGGTCCCACTTCAATCGCCGGAGCCGTATGGAGTTGTGCGGAGCTGGTCCCGACATCGCGCGGGGCTCCGAAAAACTGACCGTGTTCAAAAATTCCGTATGTCACACGCGAACTTCCCGCGGACTTCGCTCGAACTTCATGTCACTCACTCGACCTCCGCGCGGCCCCCGTTACTGGTTAGGTCGCGCTTGCCGCATGGAGCCGCATGCTCGTGGGACAGGCCCTTTACTTACTTACTTACTTACTTACATCTCTTCATGATACGAGGCTCAGATTTAGCTTCCATGGCTCTGATCATATTTTAAAACCCCTTCAAACCTTTCAATTTCTGCACAAATTTCCCCAAATTACACCAATCTCAAAATGGGTCATAATTCTTCAAATATCTTCCTACATACTGCATTCCTTTTTAAATCGGAGAGTAGTTTGATCTATTTGCATTAATGATGGGCTTGTCTTATTAATTGCCAGGATCTGCTGTGATGATACTTAAAGGCCATCTGAATTACAAGCCTTTCACTTGCAAGCTCGTCCAATCTGAATCTGTTAATATTAAATTATGATTTAGCCCTTGATCTCTGCAGATTTCCTGAAATCGTACTTCTCTCCAATGTGAGGAGAGGTTGGTGCAAACTTGTATTGTTTCTGCTGGGATATCCAACATTGAAGGGAGACCTGATAGATGGATATAAACTTAGAAGAGGCTTTAGATAGGGTAGACAGTCAAAACCTTTTCCCCCAGGGTGGGAATGTCAAGGGTTAGGGTTTCAGGTGAGCGTTAAAGAAGGTACGTGGGGCAAGTGTTTTTACACAGAGAGTGGTGGGTGCCTGGAATGTGCTGCCAGGGCTGGTGGTGGAAGCAGATACGATAGTAAGGTTTAAGGGGCATTTAGGGGCGGTCACGGTGGCGCAGCGGTAGAGTTGCTGCCTCACAGCGCCAGAGACCCGGGTTCGATCCTGACTACGGGTGCTCTCTGTACGGAGTTTGTACGCTCACCTCCTGACCTCCTCGGCCGAACGCACTATGGGAACTACACTCGCCCCCCTGCAGGAACTATACATCAGGAGGTGCAGATCCAGAGCCAGCAACATTATGGGGGACCCCTTCCCCCCCTGCAACGGACTGTTCCAGCTGCTACGGTCAGGCAAACGCCTCCGCTGTCATGCTGTGAGAACAGAGAGGATGAGAAGGAGTTTCTTCCCACAGGGGGCCGTCAGGACGGTAAACTCTTATCTCACCAGGGACTAACTTACTGTTGTGTTGTGTCTTTTTAAAAGCGCTGTTTTTTTTCTATTATGTAATTATTGATTCTGATCTATTCCGTTCTGTAGTTCTTTGCACAATCTGCAGGCGTTGACACTTTCATTTCACTGCACATCTTGTATGTGTGTCTGTGACAAATAAACTTGTCTTGGCTCGACTTGGCCGGCGTGGGTTTTATCCGGTACCTCAGTTTCCTCCCAAACTCCAAAGACGTGCAGGTTTGTAGGTTAATTGGCTTGGTACAATTGTAAATTGTCCCGAGTGTGTGTAGGATAGCGTTAGTGTGCGGGGATTGCTGGTTAGCACGGACTCGGTGGGCCGAAGGGCCGGTTTCTGCGTTGTATCTCTCGACTAACAGCTGAACTAAACGAGGTAGACACATGGAAAAGCAGAGAATGGGGGGATATGGATCATGACTGGCAGAGGAGATGAGTTTAACGGCATCGTATTGGACACGGACATTGTGGGCTGAAGGACCTCTTCCTGATCTGTTCTGTTTTGTTCTTTCCTGCTTCCAAATGTAACTCAATGTCATTGGCAAACTTAGACATTCCACATCTGATTAATTGATGGTAGATAAAAATGCTGGAGAAACTCAGCGGGTGAGGCAGCATCTACGGAGCGAAGGAATAGGTGACGTTTCGGGTAGAGTCCCTTCTTCAGACTGATGTGGGGGTGGGGGGGGAGGGAAGAAGAAAGGAAGAGGCGGAGACAGTGGGCTGAGGGAGAGCTGGGAAGGGGAGGGGAAAGAGGGAGAAAGCAAGGGACTACCTGAAATTTGAGAAGTCAATGTTCATACCGCTGGGATGTAAACTGCCCAAGCATAATATGAGATGCTGCTCCTCCAATTTACGGTGGGACTCACTCTGGCCATGGAGGAGGCCCAGGACAGAAAGGTCGGATTTGGAATCGTAGGGGAGTTGAAGTGCTGAGCCACCGGGAGATCAGGTTGATTGTGCTTAGGGTGCAGATCAAATTTGCATCAGGGAATTTGTTGATCTGTTTTACAGTAGAACGCACTGTATGTAGGAAACTACCATGGACCGTGAGGTCTTAAAGGCACAAAATAGCGATGGTTACCATGTGTGTAAAGAATCTTGTCTTGTTCCCTGAGATTGGTCTTAACTAGAACCCATCAGGCTGAGAACCACATTCTGCACTCTGCATCTTCCCTTTGCCCTGCCTAACATCCTTACGTCTGAGCAAGAAAGAACTGCAGATGCTGGTTTAAATCGAAGGTAGACACAAAATGCTGGAGTAACTCAGTGGGTGAGGCAGCATCTCTGGAGAGAAGGAATGGGTGACGTTTCCGGTGGAGACCCTTCTTCAGACGAAAGAAGGGTTTCAACCCGAAACATCTTCAGTCTGAAGAAGGGTGGTGGGTATGTGGAACGCGTGGCCAGGAGTGGTGGTTGAAACGGGTACATTAGTGACATTTAGAAGAGTTTTTGATAGGTGCAGAGATATGAAGGGATTGCAGGAATATGGGTTACTATAGGTCCACGTAGATACAGTAAGTGATGGTCTTCCCACAGGCCATTAGGACTGTAAACTCCAATCCCACCAGCGACTAACGTTACTGTACCAATCTACTGTTTTTTTTTTCCCTTTTTCCTTCCGCCCACATTATTTAATATGTAAAAGAATATGTTCCATTCTGTTTGTAGTCTGTTTGTTAGTTGGTTTGTTTGCACAAAGTCCGCGAGCATTGCCACTTTTCATTTCACTGCACATCTCGTCTGTGTATGTGACAAATAAACTTGACTTGACTTGACTCTTGACAGCATGTTCGGCACAGACAGTGTGGGCCGAAAGGCCTGTTGTTGTGCTATACTGTTCTGTGTTCTATGTTCTATGTTAACTTCCCTTGCTGGACAGAATTGGACCACTTTTCCTGTTTTATTTGTATGGGTATCTCAATTGAATGTCTACTGCTGTGAATCTATTATTTCTTTAATTGTTTGCCATTCTTTATTTCCCAACGCATCTTACAAAATAATTTTCCCATCTAAGCAACTCATGCCTCTCACTTTTGCAGCTTGCTGTTGTTTCGATTCATTGTAAGACCTGCTTTCAGATTGAATTAAGACCTGCCTTCATCCTGAAGGATGTAGAGGGCTCTGGGCCAAATGCAGGCAAATGGGACCAGCTTAGAACGCCAATTTTTGAAGATAGACACAAAATGCTGGACTAACTCAGTGGGACAGGCAGCAGCTCTGGAGAGAAGGAATGGGTGACTGAAGAAGGGTCTCGACCCGAAACATCACCCATCCCTTCTCTCCAGAGATGCTGCCTCTCTCGCTGAGTTACTCCAGCTTTTTGTGTCTATCTTGTTCATAGCAAAAGGATTTGAGTATAAGAGCATTCATAGCAAAAGGATTTGAGTATAAGAGCAGGGAGGTTCTACTGCAGTTGTACAGGGTCTTGGTGAGACCACACCTGGAGTATTGCGTACAGTTTTGGTCTCTTAATCTGAGGAAAGACATTCTTGCCATGGAGGGAGTACAGAAAAGGTTCACCAGACTGATTCCTGGGATGGCAGGACTTTCATATGAAGAAAGACTGGATAGACTCGGCTTGTACACGCTAGAATTTAGAAGATTGAGGGGGGATCTTATAGAAACTTACAAAATCCTTAAGGGGTTGGACAGGCTAGATGCAGGAAGATTATTCCCGATGTTGGGGAAGTCCAGAACTAGGGGTCACAGTTTAAGGATAAGAGGGAAGTATTTTAGGACCGAGATGAGAAAATCATTTTTTACACAGAGAGTGGTGAATCTGTGGAATTCTCTGCCACAGAAGGTAGTTGAGGCCAGTTCATTGGCTATATTTAAGAGGGAGTTAGATGTGGCCCTTGTGGCTAAAGGGATCAGGGGGTATGGAGAGAAGGCAGGTACAGGATACTGAGTTGGACGATCAGCCATGATCATATTGAATGGCGGTGCAGGCTCGAAGGGCCGAATGGCCTACTCCTGCACCCATTTTCTATGTTTCTATGTTTCTATATTTAGTTTAAACCAGCATCTGCAGTTCCTTCCTACACATACGCCAATTTGTATCAAATACTATTATATTTTGATCACATTTTCTTCAAGGCTCCTTAACAACCTAATAATAATTTACCTCTTTCCTAAACAGTTATATTGTAAAAAGGAACATAATAGTCACAATATTTACTCTCCTTCTCCACAAATGTTAAATGATACAATTTTATTATGTGTTTCTGTACATGAATAAAATCAAGTCAAACTCCAGTACAACAGGTAGAGCAAAGGGGAAGATACAGAGTGCAGAATATAGTTCTCAACATTGTAGCGCATCAGTTCCATTTATTTGATTCACATGTTTAATCGATCATGTTTCATTATGAATGTTTAATGTTTTATGTGTCATTCCTCATGCCCCTGTCCCACTTAGGAAACCTGAACGGAAACCTCTGGAGACTTTGCGCACCACCCAAGGTTTCCGTGCGGTTCCCGGAGGTTGCAGGTGGTTGCCGGAGGTTGCAGGTAGTGGAAGCAGGTAGGGAGACTGACAAAAACCTCCGGGAACCGCACGGAAACTGCTCGGAAACCTTGGGTGGGGCGCAAAGTCTCCAGAGGTTTCCGTTCAGGTTTCCTAAGTGGGACAGGGGCATATCTGTCACTGTATGTCATGTTGTCACTTGCAGGCGGAGCACCAAGGCAAATTCCTTGTATGTGAATACTTGGCCAATAAACTTATTCATTCATTCATTCATTTGTTTTGTATCTCTCAACATCACCGTCTATATCTCTCGTTTCTCTTTCTCCTGACTCTCAGTCTGATGAAGGGTCTGGACCCGAATCGTCACCCATTTCTTCTCTGCAAAGATGCTGCCTGACCCGCCGAGTTACTCCAGCTTTTTGTGTCTACATCTTCTGGTGAAGAAAACTGTTCCTGCTGGGAGAGGGGTGAGGAGGCATTGACATTCTTGAAGGTCATTCTTGCTATTGAGGGAGTGCAGCGTAGGTTCACAAGGTTAATTCCCGGGATGGCGGGACTGTCATATGCTGAGAGAATGGAGCAGCTGAGCTTCTATAATCTGGAGTTTAGAAGGATGAGAGGGCATCTCATTGAAACATATAAGATTATTAAGGGTTTGGACACGCTAGAGGCAGGAAACATGTTCCCGATGTTGGGGGAGTCCAGAACCAGGGGCCACACAGTTTAAGAATAAGGGGTAAGCCATTTAGAACGGAGGCGAGGAAACACTTTTTCTCAGAGAGAGTGGTGAGTCTGTGGAATTCTCTTCCTCAGAGGGCGGTGGAGGCCGGTTCTCTGGATGCTTTCAAGAGAGAGCTAGATAGGGCTCTTAAAAAATGCGGATATGGGGATACGGGGAGAAGGCAGGAACGGGGTACTGATTGGGGATGATCAGCCATGATCACAGTGAATGGCGGTGCTGGCTCGAAGGGCCGAATGGCCTACTACTGCACCTATTGTCTATTGTCTATTGAGACTGGTCTATGATTATACTGGTGGCGTTGCTGAGGCAGCGTGAAGTGCAGTTGGAGTCAATGGAAGGGAGTTTGGTTTGTGTGAAGGTTTGAACCAAACACCAAAGAACCATGGATCGCTGATGAATGATTTTAAATATATAAAATCCATTGCATAACAGGGTATGAAATGCCTGGAAGTTTTGCAAATCATTGAAGCATGTTGGGTTCTCTCAGAGCGATTTCCAGCATATACTGTTAAGGCCTTGAATAAAACGACTTGATTGAGAGAGTCACCACTGCTCCTTGAGATCTCTCTTGTGTGTTGTCCTGTTCTGATCTGTAATTGAGAGGGTAACTGCGTCCCACATGGAGGCAAGTGTACAGGCCAAACACACAATTCCCTCCGATGCTGGAGGTTGAATCTAGCCGTAAACCACACTCACATCACTCCCTTTTTCTCCCCCTTGACAAGTAAAATCCACAGAACATAGAAACATGGACAAAAGGTGCAGGAGTAGGCCATTCGGCCCTTCGAGCCAGCACCGTCATTCAATGTGATCATGGCTGATCATCCCCAATCAGTACCCCGTTCCTGCCTTCTCCCCATATCCCCTGACTCCACTATCTTTAAGAGCCCTATCTAGCTCTCTTGAAAGCATCCAGAGAACCAGCCTCTGAGGCAGAGAATTTCACAGACTCACCACTCTCTGTGAGAAAAAGTGTTTCCTCCTCTCCATTCTAAATGGCTTTTCCCTTATACTTAAAGTGTGGCCCCTGGTTCTGGACTCCCCCAACATCGGGAACATGTTTCTGAGGAAGGACATTATTGCCATAGAGGGAGTGCAGAGAAGGTTCACCAGACTGATTCCTGGGATGTCAGGACTGTCTTATGAAGAAAGACTGGATAGACTTGGTTTATACTCTCTAGAATTTAGGAGATTGAGAGGGGATCTTATAGAAACTTACAAAATTCTTAAGGGGTTGGACAGGCTAGATGCAGGAAGATTGCTCCCGATGTTGGGGAAGTCCAGGACAAGGGGTCACAGCTTAAGGATAAGGGGGAAATCCTTTAAAACTGAGATGAGAAGAACTTTTTTCACACAGAGAGTGGTGAATCTCTGGAACTCTCTGCCACAGAGGGTAGTCGAGGCCAGTTCATTGGCTATATTTAAGAGGGAGTTAGATGTGGCCCTTGTGGCTAAGGGGATCAGAGGGTATAGAGAGAAGGCAGGTACGGGATACTGAGTTGGATGATCAGCCATGATCATATTGAATGGTGGTGCAGGCTCGAAGGGCCGAATGGCCTACTCCTGCACCTAATTTCTATGTTTCTATGTTTCTATTTTTCTATGTTTCCTGCCTCTAGCGTGTCCAAACCCTTAATAATCTTATATGTTTCAATAAGAATCCCTCTCATCCTTCTAAACTCCAGAGTGTACAAGCCCAGCTGCTCCATTCTCTCAGCATATGACAGTCCCGCCATCCCAGGACTTGCTCCCCATATCCCTTGATTCCCAAGTTAGCCCCAAGAGCCAAATCTAACTCAAATCCTGGAAACTGGGAACAACTGGGAGGGGTTTTTTTTTAACGAAAATACAAAAAGCTAGAGATGGATGATTCTAAGACTGGGCAAAATAGAAATATTATTACATTTTAAAAATTCCAAGTTGTGAATTTTAGAAGACATTTGGACAGATGCGTGCGTAGGAAAGGTTTAGAAGGATACGGGCCACTGCGGGCAGGTGGGATTAATGCGGATGGGGCCTTGTGAGTGGCACGGTGGCGCAGTGGTAGAGTTGCCGCCTTATGCCCCCGTCCCACTTAGGAAACCTGAACGGAAACCTCTGGAGACTTTGCGCCCCACCCAAGGTTTCCGTGCGGTTCCCGGAGGTTGCAGGTGGTTGCCGGAGGTTGCAGGTAGTGGAAGCAGGTAGGGAGACTGACAAAAAACCTCAGGGAACCGCACGGAAACCTTGGGTGGGGCGCAAAGTCTCCAGAGGTTTCTGTTCAGGTTTCCTAAGTGGGACAGGGGCATTACAGCGCTGCAGAGCCGGAGAACCAGGTTCGATCCCAACTACGGGCACTGTCTGTACAGAGTTTGTACGTTCTCCCCGTGACCTGCGTGGGTTTTCTCAGAGATCTTCGGTTCCCTCCCACACTCCAAAGACATACAGGTTTGTAGGTTAATTGGCTTGGTGTATGTGTAAATTTTCCCTGGTGTGTGTAGGATAGTGTTAGTGTGCGGGGACCCGGTGGGCCGAAGGGCCTGTTTCCTTGCTATATCTCAAAACTAAACTAAATCGTGGTCGGTACGGACAAGTTGGGCCTGTTTTCCTGCTGTACGACTCTATGACTCTATGGGGAAAGACCCAAAGGTGGGGAAATGGGACCAGCTGGATCTGGGTCTGGATCTGGATGTAGTACCGCTGAAAAAATCTAGGTTGCGCCTCACTCAGCAATGGACAATTTTTTTTACATTTTATCAAGCCAATTAACCTACAAACCTCGACGTCTTTGGAGTGTGGGAGGAAACCGAAGATCGCGGAGAAAACCCACGCAGATCACGGGGAGAACGTGCAAACTCCACACAGACAGCACCCGTGGTCGAGATCAAACCCGGCTGTAATAGCCCTGTCACACTGTACGAGTTCATTCAAGAGCTCTCCCCTGAGTTAAAAAAACTCGTGGAAGACGTAGAATGTACATAGCGGGTACGTCGGAGCTCGGGGACGTCTCTTAGCGGCTCGTAACGCTAACGGCAGGTACTCGTGAAACGCCGTAAGCTCGGGAAGACTGGTGAAGATATTTCAACATGTTGAACAATGTCCACGAGAGCCCCGAGTACCGACGAGCGGCTGTTACCGTAAATCTCCGAGTTCGAATCAGGGCAAACTTGGGAGAGCTCTTGAATGAACTCGTACAGTGGGACAGGGGTTTAAGGCAGCAACTCTACCGCTGCACCACCACGGTAGTTAACATGTGGGATGTTAGTCGTCGTGGGCAAGTTGGGCTGAGGGACCCGTTTCCTCACTGGGTGACTCTGTGACTCCACAACTACTTGGAGAGCCAGTGAAAATAGCGGAGCTAATTGTTATTTGAAGGTAAGCCAAATACTTCCAAAGGGCCAAAGGACATTTATTGTCACGTACACCAAATGATGTAGTGAAATTTGTCTTGCCATGCAGCACACAGATAAAGATTAGACACAACATTAAAGAGATTTAACAATAAACATAAAAACATCCCCCCACAATGGTTCCCACTGTGGAGGAAGGCACTAAGTCCAGTCCCCATCCCCAGTTCACCCATAGTCAGGCCTATTGAGGCCTCCGCAGTCGCCTCTACGGAGGCCCGATGTTCCGGGCGTTCTAGCCGGGGTGATGGTGCTCCGGTGTCGGGAGAATCCTCACAGCGGCTTGGGACACCTGGAACGGCCGCTTCCGTACTGGAGACCGCGGCTTCCGAAGCCAACAAGGCCGCGCTGGATGGAGCTCCACCACTGGCGATCTCGGCGAGAGATCCCCAGGCTCCCGATGAAAATTTCAGCGCCGCCGCCCGCAGCCGGCCGCTCCACGGTCCCGCAGCTCCGCGATGTTCATCAGCGGTCTTCAGCTCACCGGAGCTCCAGCGCGGCGGCCCGGGCAAGGCGTCCAGAGGACAGGGATTGAAAGTGTTGGTAACGTGCGGTTATCTCGGCAGCACAGTTGATTTTGACACTGTCCCTTCATCTCAGGGACGCATCAGTAAAGAGATGAAACTTTAATTACATAAAATATATTCAGTTCCAAGACGTGATAAAGCTAATGACAAAGGAATGTCTAGACAAATATCCCCTAATCCCGGGCACTGCCAGTTCCAAATTAAAATTAGTGATTCAACAAAGGAATGTTTACCAGATTTGTGGAATGTTCATGACTGTTTTATTAATGCGGACATAAACCTGTTAACATATGGCCATCGCACACAAAACCAACCTCCCTTCCATCGACTCCATCTACACCGCACGCTGCCTCGGCAAGGCCAGCAGCATCATCGAGGACCAGTCTCACCCCCGGCCACTCCCTCTTCTCCCCGCTCCCATCGGGCAAGAGGTACAGAAGTGTGAAAACGCACGCACACCTCCAGATTCTTCCCCGCTGTTATCAGGCAACTGCGGTCAAGGTGGTGCAGCGGTAGAGTTGCTGCCTTACAGCGAATGCAGCGCCGGAGACCCCGGGTTCGTCCCCGACTACGGGCGCTGTCTGTACGGAGTTTGTACGTTCTCCCCGTGACCCGCGTGGGTTTTCTCCAAGATCTTCAGTTTCCTCCCACACTCCAAAGACGTGCAGGTTTGTAGGTTAATTGGCTTGGTAAATGTAAAATTGTCCCTAGTGGGTGTTGGATAGTGTTAATGTGCGGGGATCGCTGGTCGGTGCGGACCTGACCTGTTTCCGCGCTGTATCTCTAAACTAAACTGAACCATCTTATCAGCAACTAAACATGTCCTAACCTCCCCTCTATATCATTGGAGACCTACATTGGACTTCACTGGAGTTTATCTTGCACCAAACATTATTCCGTTTATCCTGTATCTGTACACTGTAGTCCCCTTGATTGTAATCATGTATTCAATCCCCTAACTGGATAGCACGCAACAAAATGGTTTCATTGCAGCTATGTAGGCATGACAATAATGAAGACAGAGTTTGTACGTTCTCCCCGTGACCGCGTGGGTTTTCTCCGGGAGCTCCGGTTTCCTCCCACACTCCAAAGACGTGCAGGTTTGAAGGTTAATTGGCCTCGGTAAGAATTGTAAATTGTCCCTAGTATGTTAGGATAGTGCCAGTGTACGGGGTGATCGCTGGTCGGCACGGACTCAGTGGGCCGAAGGGCCTGTTTCTGTGCTGTGTCTCTAAACTAGTAAAGAATTGCACTGTGACTTGTCACTTGTGTCAATAAAGCATTCATTCCCTCATTCATTCAACTAAACTATAGTTGGATGCTGTACATCATGTGAGTGATTGGTGGTGGTCGGAGGGGCCGTAGGAGCAGATTGGCAGCCACGCTTCCGTCAGTCTGCCCCAGCGCAGCTGTGGCTACAGAAGTAGCTTACCACCACCGAGTGTGACTGAGGAGTGAATGAATAATGCGATGTAAAGCGCCTTGAGTATTAGAAAGGCGCTATATAAATCCCATCCATCATTATTATTATTATTATCAATCTAGTTTTTAAGGTACAATTCGAAGAAAGCAAATGACATGTTGCCCTCTCTCTTTGTGTCACCCCCCCCCCCCCCACCCCCCCTCCCATGTTTTAAAAGCGATTTGCCCCCATGGGCAGATGCATGGCAGATGCAGTTTAATGTGGATACATGTGAAGTTATCCACTGGTGGCAAAAACACGAAGACAGATTATTATCTAAATGGCGTCAAGTTGGGAAAAGGGGAAGTACAATGGGATCTGGGGGGTCCTTGTTCATTAGTCAATGAAAGTAAGCATGCAGGTACAGCAGGCAGTGAAGAAAACGAATGGCATGTTGGCCTTCATAACAAGAAGAGTTGAGTATAGGAGCAAGGAGGTTCTACTGCAGTTGTGCAGGGCGCTGGTGAGACCACACCTGGAGTATTGTGTGCAGTTTTCGCCTCCTAATTTGAGGAAGGATATTCTTGCTATTGAGGGAGTGCAGCGTAGGTTCACCAGGTCAATGGCGGGACTGACATATGAAGAAAGAATAGATCGACTGGGCTTATATTGACTGGAATTTAGAAGGATGAGGGGGTATCTCATAGAAACATATACAATCCTTAAGGGACTGGTCTGGCTAGATTCAGGAAAAATGTTCCCGATGTTGGGGGAGTCCAGAACCAGGGGTCATAGTTTAAGAATAAGGGGTCGGCCATTTAAGACTGAGATGAGGAAAAACGTTTTCACCCAGAGAGTAGTGAATCTGTGGAATTCTCTGCCACAGAGGGCAGTGGAGGATAATTCATTGGATATATTCAAGAATGAGTTGGATATAGCTCTTGGGGCTCGTCAGGAAATTGGCAGGAGAGCGGATAAGTGTGACAATAGACAATAGGTGCAGGAGTAGGCCATTCGGCCCTTCGAGCCAGCACCGCCATTCAATGTGATCATGGCTGATCATCCCCAATCAGTACCCCGTTCCTGCCTTCTCCCCATATCCCCTGACTCCACTATTTTTAAGAGCCCTATCTAGCTCTCTCATGAAAGTATCCAGAGAACCGGCCTCCACCGCCCTCTGAGGCAGAGAATTCCATAGACTCACAACTCTCTGTGACAAAAAGTGTTTCCTCGTCTCCGTTCTAAACGTCCTAACCCTAACCCCTTATTCTTAAACTGTGACCCCTGGTCCTGGACTCCCCCAACATCGGGAACATGTTTCCTGCCTCCAGAGTGTCCAAGCCCTTAACAATTTATATGTTTCAATAAGATCCCCTCTCATCCTTCTAAACTCCAGAGTGTACAAGCCCAGCCGCTCCATTCTCTCAGCATATGACAGTCCCGCCATCTCGGGAATTAACCTTGTAAACCTACGCTGCATTCCCTCAATAGCAAGAATGTCCTTCCTCAAATTAGGGGACCAAAACTGCACACAATACTCCAGGTGTGGTCTCACTAGGGCTCTGTACAACTGCAGAAGGACCTCTTTGCTCCTATACTCGACTCCTCTTGTTATAAAGGCCACGACGGGAGCCTTGGTCCTCCATAAACACAATCCATTAATGTTCTAGCGAGGGTTTACTGTAATTATCTCTGTGTACCGTTTGGGCTTGTATTCACTGAAATTTAGAAGGATGCGAGGCGATCATATAGAAACATATCAACCTCTTAGGGCTAACGGAATCAAGAGATGTGGGGAGAAGGCAGGAACGGGGTACTGACTTGTGGATGATCAGCCATGATCATAATGAATGGCGGTGCTAGCTCGAAGGGCCGAATGGCCTAATCCTGCACCTATTGTCTATCGTCTATTTGTTCTTGGAGCTATGTGACACAGTCAAAAATGAATCTCGTTGTTCTATATATTTCAACCTTCAGAGCTGGTATTTGATTAAAAAAGGGGATTCCCGGTGGCATAGGGCGTTGCTAATATCATTCCTGTTATGATTGTGGAAGGCTGCTTTCTATGTTTGCTGCATGTTCCTGCACAAAACCATTCCCTGTTTATTTAATAAATGGCTCTTGTTTGCACCGACTTCAGTGGGAGCGCATTCGATGACAAATGAAAAATAGCCCAGGCTAAACAGGGCCAGGGGTTGCGTGGCCCAACGTTGCACTGGGATATTAAACATTCACAGGCACCTTAATGTGCGTTGCTGGAGCATCGATGATCAGATGGGACTTCCAGGTTCCTGGTAATTGCTATGCAAATCCCTGGGCCAGGTTTTTGCTCACTCGCTAGCGAGGAAAGTGAGTCACTGTCAAAGAGCAGAAGATAAAAGCAGTGTGCACCAGCTCGTTGCTCATTTGCCCAGCCTGACAGACTTTTAACAGCAAGCCCGACCCAATTCATCTTCATTAAGGAGTTAATTGTTTGGTGACCTTCCCGTTATTTGAATGTGCTTGAATTTTTAGATCAATAAGAACAAATGCAAACTTTTTCACTCCTCTCACTTCTCTCTTTCTCTCTCTCTCTCTCTCTCTCTCTCTCGCTTTCTCTACCTCGCTCACTCTCTCTCTCTCTCTCACACTCTCTCTCCCTCTCTATTAATTTTATTCCCCACACAAATGTTCTCTCAGCTTCGGTAGCATTGTTCTTCAGTATTTATCAGTCGCTGTTAAGAAAAGACTTCATCACTCTTGCAGTCTTCGTGTCTTCATCATTACTGTGCAGTGGACATCCTTCAATAGCCCCATTCGTCTACCTTCAGGGGCTCAAATTCACTCTTCTTGACATTTCCCGCTGCGTTCATGCCCCCCTTGCCCACGCTAGCAGCTTCACCCGTAACCTTCAGATGTTCCCAACCCCCTGTCTCATCTCGTTCCAGAACGTAGCCTGGTCTAGACTCTCGAATTCCTCGTGTAAAACGTTGTCTTCCGTGCCTCCTTCCTTCACAACGCTCCCATTGACAAGGCGTTCCATCACTCAGTTTAATATCCCCTTTCGTGGCGAGGTGCCAACCCTAGCTCGAGAGGTCTCCTGTGACGCAGACTTGGGTGTTTCATTATGTGGCCATAATTACAAGTCGCTGTTTCCCGTTCTGGGGATTCAACTTCAAACGTTTTCTGCAGACCAACAATTGTGCCTTTAGTAGCTGAACTGCAACATCAGGCTGTCTCCTTACATACGCCACCACCTCTGAAGATGGCTCTGAATCCAACAGAATATGACTGCATAATATAGTCCCTGGTGATTGATAAACCCAAGTCACTTTAAATGTGATCTCTAGTCAGTGGAATGAACTGGGAAGAGAATGATACCTTATGCTAGACATTAGACAGAGGAGTCAGGTACACAAAAATGCTGGAGAAACTCAGCGGGTGCAGCAGCATCTATGGAGCGAAGGAAATAGGCAACGTTTCGGGCCGAAACCCAAAGGAAATAGGCAACGTTTCGGGTCGAAACCCGGAAGGGTTTCGGGCCGAAACGTTGCCTATTTCCTTCGCTCCATAGATGCTGCTGCACCCGCTGAGTTTCTCCAGCATTTTTGTGTACCTTCGATTTTCCAGCACCTGCAGTTCCTTCAAAAACAAAAGACAGTCAGTCGTTGCAGATCCCAGATACATAGAAACATAGAAAAATAGGTGCAGGAGTAGGCCATTCGGCCCTTCGAGCCAGCACCGCCATTCAATATGATCATGGCGGATCATCTACAATCAGTACCCCGTTCCTGCCTTCTCCCCATATCCCCTGGTTCATTTAGCTCGAAGAGCTAAATCTAACTCTCTCTTGAAAACATCCAGTGAATTGGCCTCCACTGCCTTCTGAGGCAGATAATTCCACAGATTCACAACTCTCTGGGTGAAGAAATTTTTCCCCATCTCAGTCCTAAATAGCCTTGCCCCTTATTCTTAAACTGTGACCCCTGGTTCTAGACTCCCCCAACATCGGGAACAGTTTTCCTCCATCTAGCCTGTCCAATCCTTTATGAATTTAAGATGTTTATACAGTATTTTATATGAGATCCTCTCTCATCCGTCTAAATTCCAGTGAAACGATACACATTCAGTCAGTAATTTTGCTGTTGAATAGTGGATCCTGGAGCACCTTGGAGCGGAAAAGACTACAAAAAGTAGTAAACACTGCCCAGTCCATCATCGGCTCTGACCTTCCTTCCATTGAGGGGATTTATCGCAGTCGCTGCCTCAAAAAGGCTGGCAGTATCATCAAAGACCCACACCATCCTGGCCACACACTCATCTCCCTGCTACCTACAGGTAGAAGGTACAGGAGCCTGAAGACTGCAACAACCAGGTTCAGGAATAGCTACTTCCCCACAGCCATCAGGCTATTAAACCTGGCTCGGACAAAACTCTGATTATTAATAACCCATTATCTGTTATTTGCACTTTACCAGTTTATTTATTCATGTGTGTATATATTTATATCATGGTATATGGACACATTTATCTGTTTTGTAGTAAATGCCTACTATGTTCTGTGTGCTGAAGCAAAGCAAGAATTTCATTGTTCTATACAGGGACACATGACAATAAACTCATTTGAACTTGAACTTGAACCATTGGTCAGAGACTCTGACCTGCAGAATTCTTTAGTCCCAAGCCTGGGATATTATTCAGTCGGTACTGTCTCAGGACTATGGAACTATTAATTCAGTGTAGTGCAGCACTTAAAGAACGGTAGTCTGAAGAACTGAACCATCCCACCACAACTAGAGAGCAGTCCTGAACTACTATCTACCTCATTGGGGACCCTTGGAGTATCCTCGAACCAGACTTTAGACACCAAATGCTGGAGTAACTCAGCAGGACAGGCAGCATCTCTGTCGAGAAGGAATGAGTGACGTTTCTGGTCGAGACCCTTCTTCAGACTGGTCTCGGGGAAGTGGGCGGTACATAGATAAGGAATTGTATAGATAAGGAAGTGTAAGGTGTGAAAACAGGACAAAGGGAATGGAGATCAAGGAACATGTAGAGTAGATCATTGTTAGCTGGGAGAATTTAACAACAAAGCAAACGGAGATAAAATGTAGTCGGAGATGGCAAGACTGGTTGGAGAACTGGGAAGGGAGAGGGATGGAGAGAGAGGGAAAGCAAGGGCTATCTGAAGTTATAGAAGTCAATGTTCATACCGCTGCCCAAGCGAAATATGAGGTGCTGCTCCTCCAATGTGTGCTGGGCCTCTCTCTGACAGTGGAGGAGGCCCAGGACAGAAAGGTCAGTGTGGGAATGGGAGGGGGAGACAGAGTGTTTGGCAACCGGACTTTGTTCGGACTTTGCTGGCTTTACCTTGCACTAAATGTTATGCCCTATATCCTGTATCTGTACATTGTAAACGGCTCGATCGTAATCGTGTATTGTCTTTCTGCTGACTGGTTAGCACGCAACAAAAGCTCTTCACTGTACCTCGGTACACGGGACAATAAACTAAACAGAACTGGTTCCGACCCAAACATCACTCATCTTTGTTCTCCAGAAATGCTGCCTGTCCCGCTGAGTTACTCCAGCACCTTGGGTCTGCCTGAAGAATGGGCTTGTTTGATAAGTGGCGCAAGTTACAGTCAACTAAGGTGTTAGGTTTAGGTCGACATGAGGTGACAGATGTACAGTGAAAAGCTTTCCAATCAAATCAGATAATACCATATACAAGTCTAGTCAAGTCAAGTCAAGAGAGTTTATTGTTATGTGTCCCAGATAGGACAATGAAATTCTTGCTTGCTGCAGCACAACAGAATATTGTAATGCCCCTGTCCCACTTAGGAAACCTGAACGGAAATCTCTGGAGACTTTGCGCCCCAGCAAGGTTTCCGTGCGGTTCCCAGAGGTTGCAGGTGGTTGCCGGAGGTTGCAGGTAGTGGAAGCAGGTAGGGAGACTGACAAAAACCTCCGGGAACCGCACGGAAACCTTGGGTGAGGCGTAAAGTCTCCAGAGGTCTCCATTCAGGTTTCCTAAGTGGGACATGGGCATAAGCATACATACAAGTCCAATCAACCCAAACTCCAGAACAATAGGTAGAACAAAGGGGAAGATACAGAGTGCAGAATATAGATCTCAGCATTGTAGCGCATCAGTTCCACAGACAAAGTCCAATGTCCGCAATGGGGCAGAGGTGAATAGGACCTGCAATGCTGAGAACTATATTCTGCACTCAGTATCTTCCTCTTTGAAGTTGTGCTCGAGTTTGACTTCAAGTTCAAGAGATCAAGAAAGTTTATTGTCATATGTACCAGATAGGACAATGACATTCTTGCTTTGCTTCAGCACAACAGACATAGTAGGCATGAATACAGAACAGATCAGTGTGTCCATATACCATTGAATATATATATATATCGGCTCTGACCTCCCCACCATTGAGGGGATCTATCACAGTTGCTGCCTCAAAAAGGCTGGCAGCATCATCAAGGACTCACACCATCCTAAGCATATAAAGTGCAATAGACTATTAAAGTTCAGATTTTTGTTTGAGTTGAGTTTAATAGTCTGATGGCTGTGGGGAAGCAGCTGTTCCTGAATCTGGACGTTGCAGATTTCAGGCTCCTGTACCTTCTACCTGAAGGTAGCGGGGAGATGTGTGTGTGGCCAGGATGATGTGGGTCCTTGAGGCAGCTGCTGTGATAGATCCCCTCGATGGAAGGGAGGTCAGAGCCGATGATTGTCTTTTCAGAAAATGATTTGTTCAGGTAGCATGCGAAACAAAATCTACCTCGGTACACGTGACGATAATGAACCTAAACCGGAGGATCAGGAAAGATCAACGTTTTGTAGTTTCTTTGTAGGATTTGTCTTTGCCCGAATTAAAGTTAGCGGAGTCGGGGGATTTGGGGAGAAGGCAGGAACGGGGTACTGATTGGGGATGATCGGCCATGATCACATTGAATGACGGTGCTGGCTCGAAGGGCTGAATGGCCTACTCCTGCACCTATTGTCTATTGTC
>NC_045966.1:3267114-3357114 GCF_010909765.2 Amblyraja radiata | reverse complement strand
TTACTGTACTGTAAATATTATTTGAATATTTTAATAAATATTTTTGATTATATAAAAACATTTGGTGTGATGTTGCTCTCCTTTCCGTCCCTGGGTCTCACCACAGAAGGAATGCCCTTGCAGAATCTGCCACGGGGCGCCCACGACCTTGACAAATCGTTCCACTGACGTTAATTACTTTGAGACACTCGCAGAGTCGATGAAATATCACTTCAGCTAATTACTGCTCCCTCCGACAGTCCGCGGGAGCGTTCGGCATGGGCTCAATTCCCCCGTCTCCCGGAGTTGGCACGACCGGCTTACACGCGGAGAATGTTTCCACACCCCACGAGCGTTTGAAAGGCAAGGTGACCATTTAGAACGGAGACGAGGAAACACTTCGTCTCCCAGAGAGTTGTGAGTCTGTGGAATTCTCTGCCTCAGAGGGCGGTGGAGGCCGGTTTTCTGGATGCTTTCAAGAGAGAGGTAGATAGGGCTCTTAAACATAGCGGAGTCAGGGGATATGCGGAGAAGACAGGAACTGGGTACTGATTGTGGATGATCAGCCATTATCACATTGAGTGATCTGCAATCTAATCAATTCCAGAACACGGTGAAGCAATAAAGCCCAACTATAGCAGTGTCAAGGAACAGGTTCTCATGGAAGACTATTCATGCCACCACTCTGCCTTTACCCTGTAGTCGCAAGAGAAAGAGGACCATGGTGGGGCCATGGATCGGAAGGTGGTTAGGACTAGGGTCTGCTGCCAGGGAATGGGGATGCTTGTTCAGGAGGACAATGGTCTATGAGACAAGGGGTGGTCCGGTTGGATTGAGTCTTGGGATTGTCATCGAGGCAGGTTCTGAAGCAGCCAACATAACCAAGGACCTTTTTCACCCTGGACATTCCCCCTTGCCCACCCCCACCCCCCCCCGCTCCTGTCAAGCTGAAGGTACAAACATATGAAAGCACGAACCACCTCTTCACAGCTGTTATCAGACTTCAAAACGGTCTCCCCCCCCCCCCCAAAACTAATGTGTTGACCAAATCTTCCAACCTACCTCATTGTGGACATTGCACTTTTTCTCTGGAACTGTAACACTACGGTGCTGAACAATGCGGCATCGTAGAGTTGCTGTCTTACAGTGCCAGAGACCATGGGTTTGATTCTGATCATGTGGTGCTGTCTGTGTGGAGTTTGCACGTTTTCCCAGTGACCGCATAGGTTTAATCCGGGTGCTCTGGTTTCCACCCACATCCCAAAGATTTACCGGCTTGGAGGTTAATTGGCATCTGAAAATTGTCCCTAGTGTGTAGGATAGAACAAGTGTCAATGGGTGATTGTTGGTCGGTGTGGACTCGATGGGCTGAAGGGCCTGTTTCCACACTGTATCTCTAAAGTAAAGTAAACTAAACTAAACTAAACTAAACTAAACTAAACTAAACTAGACTAAACTAGACTAGACTAAACTAAACAAGCCTGCTACTTCTAGGGAAACTATCTGAGACAAGTTCTTTGTTCTTTGTGCTACAAGTGGAGACAAAGGCATGGAGAAACTCAGTGTCAGGCAGCATCTCTGGAGAAAAAGGCTGGGTGGCATTTCAGAACCTGTGTTTGAAGAAGGGTCCCTGCCCAAAACATCAGCCATCCTTTATCTCCAGAGATGCTGCCTGACCCGCTGAGTTACGCCAGCACTCTGTGTCTCTCCTCGACGTAAGCCAACATCTGCAGTTCCTTGCGACACACTTCTTTGTTCTGGCTGTAAGTTGCGGAGGGGATTGGAAGGAACTCTCTGTCGGTTTGCCCTCTGATCTGCAACAACATTCATCATGAGGCTGCTGTTCATGCCCAGGGACATACATGTAGAAAGATTCAGCAGCGTGAGAATCTCGGAGGGAAAGTCACCGGCCTTGTGATCAAGATGACAGAGTCTTCAACTTTCATTAATACGTTTCACGTTCCACATTTCCATTTGCCTTGCAGCATCGGCTAAGGAATTCATGTGTTCATTGTGCCCACACTAGCTAACGGTGGCATAGACCAGGGGTGCGATAAAGATGGTCTTCACCAGACGATCATAAGGTCATAAGTGATAGGAGCAGATTTAGGCCATTCGGCCCATCAAGTCTACTCGACCATTAAATCATGGCTGATCTATCTCTCCCCCTAACCTCATTCTCCTGCCTTCTCCCCGTAACCACGTCGCAGCAGCCTCTGCAGTCCGTCTGTCGTTTTTTAATTTTTTTTTGTCTCGTTTGAATGTAGTTTAAAGTGCTTTTTTTAAAACTGGGTATGTGTGTGGGGGGTGGGGGGGTGGGGAAACTTTTAAAATCTTTCCCCTGCACGGAGAACCCGACCTTTTCTCTGTCGGGTTTCCGTTGTCGTTGGGGCCTAGCAACGTGGAGCGGCCTCCAACCGGAACGACCTGGGGCTCCAGTCGCGGAGCTGCGGACCTACCCACCATCGTGGAGCTGGCCGAGTTCGGAGCGGGAGGAGCGGTGGTGCCGCGCTGCTGCGGCCCGACCCCGGAGATTCGGAGGCTCCAACCGCCGGCCCGGTGGACGGTGACATCGGGAGCCCGCGGGTCCCTGGTGGGAGACCGCTTTTCGGGGCTTCCGCAACGGCGACTTCTCCCGCCCGAGTTGCGGGGTTGAAGATTACCTGGAGCGGGGCCTTACATCATCGCCCGGCACAGCTTTAAATGGCTGCGGGACACTTACCATCGCCCGCCGGGGGCTTTGACTGACATCGGGAGGAGAATGGGGAGTGCAGCGGAGAGATAAGACTTTGCCTTCCATCACAGTGAGGAGGAGATTCACTGTGATGGATGTTTGTGTAAATTGTGTTGTGTCTTGGTTCTTTTACTTGTGTGTATGACTGCAGAAACCTAATTTCGTTTGAACCTCAATGAGGTTCAAATGATAACAAATAAATTGTATCATTGTATCATAACCTCTGACACCCGCACTAATCAGGAATCTATCTATCTCTGCCTTAAAAATATCCATTGACTTGACCTCCGCTGCCTTCTGTGGCAAAAAATCCCACAAATTCACCACCTTCTGACTAAAGAAATTCCTCCTCATCTCAGTGCCGCGACTTTCCGCTCAATCCATAAATCCCTAAAAATGAAGTTATTTTTGCCAGACTTACATGATACAGAAAGAAGTTTAGGTCATAAGATCATAAGGAATAAGGGTAGAATCAAATCAAAGCAATCTTAAGCAAAGCAAGAATTTCATTGTCCTATACAGGGACACATGACAATAAACTCACTTGAACTTGAACTTGAATCAGGCCATTCGGCCCATCAAGTCTACTCCACCATTCAATCATGGCTGATCTATCTCTCCCTCCTAACCCCATTCTCCTGCCTTTTCCCCGTAAACTCTGACACCCGCACTAATCAAGAATCTTTCTATCTCTGCCTTAAAAATATCCACTGACTTGGCCTCCACAGCCATCTGTGGCAAAGAATTCCACAGATTCACCACCCTCTGACTAAAGAAATTCCTCCTCATCTCCTTCCGAAAGCAACATCCTTTATTGCTGAGGCTGTGCCCTCTAGTCCTGGACTCTTCCACTAGTGGAAACATCCTCTCCACATCCACTCTATCCAGGCCTGAGATCAGTGTGTCAAGGAGACTTGGGTGGGAGCCAAGTACACTTCACACACACACATACAAATAGACATGGAACGATAGCAAATGTGATTAGATACAGTGGCAGCTGTTTGCCGGACAGTGGTGCAGCGGGTAGAGCTGCTGCCTCACATCGCCAGCTACCCAGGTTCCATCCTGACCTCGGGTGCTGTCTGTGAGGAGTTTGCACGTTCTCCCTGTGACCACGTGGGTTTCCTCTGGGTGCCCCGGTTTTGCCCCACATCCCAAAGGCGTGCGGGTTTGTAAGTTAATTGGCCATCTGTAAATGATGCCTAGTGTGTAGGGAGTGGGTGGCAAAGTGGGACAAAGCACACATACCCTATGCGTACTGCCACAAAAATGCCTGCCATGCCCACACAAATATATTTCAAGAAAAGTAAAATATCATTTTCGTAGAAACAAGGAACCGCAGATACGGGTTTACAAAAAAGGCACAAAGTGCTGGAGTAACTCAGAATCTCTGGGATGACATCAAACTAATGTACGGTGATCGTTGGTTAGAAACATGGAAACATAGAAAATAGGTGCAGGAGGAGGCTATTCGGCCCTTCGAGCCAGCACCGCCATTCATTGTGATCATGGCCAATTGTCCCCAATCAATAACCCGTGCCTGCCTTCTCCCCGTATCCCTTGACTCCACTAGCCCCAAGAGCTCTATCTAACTCTCTCTTAAACCCATCCTGTGATTTGGCCTCCACTGCCCTCTGTGGCAGGGAATTCCATAAATTCACAACTCTCTGGCTGAAAAAGTTTTTTCTCACCTCAGTCTTAAATTAGCTCCCCTTTATTCTAAGACTGTGGCCCCTGGTTCTGGACTCGCCCAACATTGGAAACATTTTTCCTGCATCTAGCTTGTCCAGTCCTTTTATAATTTTATATGTTTCTATAAGATTCCCCCTCATCCGTGGTTGGTGCGGACTCGGTGAGCCAAAGGGCTTGTTTCCACGCTGAATCTCCAAACTAAACAAGGATAGGTGACGTTTTGGGTTGGGACCCTTCAGACATTAAGCCCATCTGCAATTTTGATGATATGTAGAAAATATAAAAGAAACGCACAAAAATAGATGAAAAAGTGAATATTTTGTTATTAGATTGTAAATGGTGTCAAGTTTGGAAAAGGGGAAGTACAACGGGATCTGAGGGTCCTTGTTCATCAGTCACTGAAAGTAAGCATGCAGGTACAGCAGGCAGTGAAGAAATCTAATGGCATGTTGGCCTTCATAACAAGAGGAGCTGAGTATAGGAGCAAAGAGGTTCTTCTGCAGTTGTACAGGGCCCTAGTGAGACCACACCTGGAGTATTGTGTGCAGTTTTGGTCTCTAAATTTGAGGAAGGACATTCTTGTTTTTGAAGAAGTGCAGCGTAGGTTCACTAGGTTAATTCCCGGGATGGCGGGACTGTCGTATGTTGATAGAATGGAACAGCTGGGCTTGTACACTCTGGAATTTAGAAGGATGAGAGGTGATCGTATTGAAACATATAAGATTATTAAGGGTTTGGACACGCTAGAGGCAGGAAACACATTCCTGATGTTGGGGGAGTCAAGAACCAGGGGCCACAGTTTTAAGAATAAGGGGTAAGGCATTTAGAACGGAGATGAGGAAAAGCTTTTTCACACAGAGTGTTGTGAATCTGTGGAATTCTCTGCCTCAGAAGGCAGTGGAGGCCAATTCTCTGGATGCTTTCAGGAGAGAGTTAGATAGAGCTCTTAACGATAGCGCAGTCAGGGGATATGGTGAGAATGCAGGAACGGGGTACTGATTGGGGATGATCAGCCATGATCACATTGAATGGCGGTGCTGGCTCGAAGGGCTGAATGGCCTACTCCTGCACCTATTGTCTATTGTCTATTGTAAAACTGAAGAAACATAACTCAGATTTTAGAAGTTAGGAAGGTTTTTAGAAAATGTCGTAGGTTATTAATCCATTCTCATCTCAAAAGTGTGAGCATGTGCATTAAAATAACACTCTTTCTGAAGTGTATAAGCACCTGGGTGTGTTTAAGTGGCAAATCTCTATTCAGAAACACGCCACAAACAAAGAGGTTAATTTCAAGTCAAAATCGCATCTTCATTCGCGTGATATTTATTTTGACCCAAGAAGATTAATACATAAATCAAAACACGTTTCGAGGATATGACAAATGACTGAGATTGAACTTTGTTTGGCCTTCCATCACAGTGAGGAATGTGGAGGGGTCACTGTGGTGGATGTTCATGTTAAAATGTGTTTTGAATGAATGAATGAATACGTTTATTGTCATTGCACAATACTGTGCAACGAAATTCCATTACATCTCCTCCGGTTAAAAAAAAATACAAACACGACAACCATTAACACATATGTACACTTATTAGTAAAAAATAAATAGGTATTTTAAAAGAATTTAAAAGAATTTAAAATAATTTGGCGGCATTTCTTGGAATTACATTTTGCTTCCCCAGCATTCTCTGTTGGAATTTAGCTCTTTTATCGCACATGGGTAGAAACTATTCTTTAGTCTACCGGTGCGAGCCTTCAGAGTCCTGAATCGCCTCCCAGAGGGTAGCAGAGTAAAAAGGTGGTTGGCAGGGTGGGATGTGTCCTGCTTGATATTTGTGGCCCGGCGCAAGCATCGGGCCCTATATATGTCATCCAAGGAGGGCTGTTGGGCGTTTGTAATGTTCTGCGCAGTTTTTATAATTCCCTGCAACGCCCTCCTCTCAGCCACAGTACAGCTAGCAAACCACACCAGGATTCCATAGGAGAGGATACTCTCCACGGCGCATCGGTAGAAGGACAACAGCAGCGGCTGTGAGACGTTTGCTCTCCGCAGAGACCTCAGGAAATACAGCCGCTGATGTGTTTTGTGTGTTCTGTTGCTTTTTATTTGTATGACTGTACGGAAAAATCTAATTGCTCGTATGTTGCTAATAAAGTATTATTGTGATTGTGATTAAGATTGTCATATGTCATACGCTGAGAGAATGGAGCGGCTGGGCTTGTACACACTGGAGTTTAAAAGGATGAGAGGGAATCTTATTGAAACATATAAGATTATTAAGGGTTTGGACACGCTAGAGGCAGGAAACATGTTCCTGATGTTGGGGGAGTCCAGAACCAGGGGTCACAGTTTAAGAATAAGGAGTAAGCCATTTAGAAAGGAGACGAGGAAACACTCAGAGAGTGGTGAGTCTGTGGAATTCTCTGCCTCAGAGGGCGGTGGAGGCCGGTTCTCTGGATGCTTTAAAGAAAGAGCTAGATAGGGCTCTTAAAAATAGCGGAGTCAGGGGATATGGGGGAAGGCAGGAACGGGGTACTGAGTGGGGATGATCAGCCATGATCACATTGAATGGCGGTGCTGGCTCGAACGGCTGAATGGCCTACTCCTGCACCTATTGTCTATTGTATTATTAATTTTAACCCAAGAAGGTGAATACAGAAATCAAAACACGTTTGAGGAACTACAGTTGATGAGAAGATGTTGGAAAGGTGTTATTAGTGTTTAGTTCTGTTTTAACAATTTTATAATGCAAGTAAGCTGAGAGGAGACTGAGGGGCGATCTTATAGAGGTGTATAAGAATCGTGGGAGAGATAGATCGGGTGAATGCGCAGTTTTATTTTTCTCTATCAAGATCCAGAATAAAGAACCATAGGTTTAAGGTGAGGGGGGAAATATTTAATAGGAAACCGAGGGGCAACTTTTTTCACTCAGTGGGTGGTGGGTATAAGGAATGACTTGCTAGCAGAGGTAGTTGAGGCAGGTACTTTAATAGCTGGAAAGAGACTTGGACAGGTACATGAATAGGACAGGTTTGGATGGACATGGGCCAAATGCAGGGAGGTGAGACTAGTGTAGATGGGGCATGTCGGTCGATGTGGGCAGGTTGTACCTTTATCCATGCTGTATGACCCCATGACTCTCATCATCATCGGCGGTCAATCGAAACGCGTATGACTGGCCTCTCATGGTGGGCGCCTGTGATTAAGGGTTTCACAATTCAGCATCGCTATGAGAAGCCACTTTTTTGATCTTTACTTCACTTTAGAGATACAACGTGGAAACAGGGCCTATGTCCCACCGAGTCAGCGTTGACCAGCGATCCCCGTACACTTGCACTGTCCCACACACACTGGGGACAATTTACAATTTTACCGAAGCCAATTAACCTACAAACCTGCACGTCTTTGGAGTGTGAGATGAGACCAGAGCACCCGGAGAAAACCCACGCGGTCACAGGGAGAAGGTACAAACTCCGTACAGCCAGCACCCGTAGTCAGGATCGAACCCAGGTCTCTGGCGCTGTGGGGCAGCAACTCTACCGCTGCGCCAACGTGCCTCCCCCTGATCATGTTCCGTATCTGGACTGACACAAAATGCTGGAGTAACTCAATAGGTCAGGCAGCGTCTCTGGAGAAGAGGAATGGGTGCCGTTTCGGGTTGAGATCCTTCTTCAGACTGCCAGTCGGGGGAGAGGGACATTAGAGGTATGAAAAGACTATCTCGAGAGCATGGTTTAGCCACAGGATAGAAAGTGAAGCTATCTTTCGCGAAGAGTGAAGAGGACAGCGAATTCTCCACCAAGCACAGTTAAGTACAGAAAGCAAGGAGTTGTCAGATTTCCTCTGCTCCCCGCAAGGCATGTACCTTGCTGTGAGATCCGGCAATAAAAAACAGAAAGGGAATGAAGTTGTTTTTTATGCATTAGTTAATCACTAAAAATGCCAAGAAAAGTTCAGGCAAGTCAATTCAAATGGAAGTAAATTTTTAATGACATGTTAAGTTTATTTCACACCACACAGTTCTCTCTGGCGCTGGAAGTCTACATCGGAAGAGTGGATTATATTAATTAAGGTTCGATCGGACCGTAATGTACAGATCGTAAGACAGCTGAGAGAGACACAAAATTCTGGAGGAACTCAGCGTGGTCTAGACTCTAGAGAGAAAACGCTTCCTCCAGGACACCAGGGGGCGACACGGTGACGCAGCGGGTAGAGCGGCTGCCTAACAACACCAGACGCCAGGTTCAATCCTGAGCTCCGGTCCTGTCCGTGTTTCCCAACATGTGCACTGGTTTCCTCCCACATCCCAAAGACATGCAGGTTTGTAGGTTAATTAGAGGAACTTACAACATTCTTAAGGGATTGGACAGGCTAGATGCAGGAAGATTGTTCCCGATGTTGGGGAAGTCCAGAACAAGGGGTCACAGTTTAAGGATAAGGGGGAAATCTTTTAGGACCGAGATGAGAAAAAAATTTTTCACACAGAGAGTGGTGAATCTGTGGAATTCTCTGCCACAGAAGGTAGTTGAGGCCAGTTCATTGGCTATATTTAAGAGGGAGTTAGATGTGGCCCTTGTGGCTAAAGGGATCAGGGGGTATGGAGAGAAGGCATGTACAGGATACTGAGTTGGATGATCAGCGATGATCATATTGAATGGCGGTGCAGGCTCGAAGGGCTGAATGGCCTACACCTGCACCTATTTTCTACGTTTCTATGAAGGACATTCTTGCTATTGAGGGAGTGCAGCGTAGGTTCACCAGGTTAATTCCCGGGATGGCGGGACTGTCATATGATGGATAAAAATGGAAAGACAGGGCTTGTATTCACTGGAATGGAGCGGCTGGGCTTGTACACTCTGGAGTTTAGAAGGATGAGAGGGTATCTCATTGAAACATATAAGATTATTAAGGGTTTGGACACGCTAGAGGCAGGAAACATGTTCCCGATGTTGGGGGAGTTCAGAACCTGGGGCCCCAGTTTAAGAATAAGGGGTAAGCCATTGAGAACGGAGACGAGGAAACACTTTTTCTCACTGAAAGAGTTGTGAGTCTGTGGAATTCTCTGCCTGGTTGAGGCCTGTTCTCTGGATGCTTTCAAGAGAGAGCTAGATAGGGCTCTTAAAGATAGCGGAGTCAGGGGATATGGGGAGAAGGCAGGAACGGGGTACTGATTGGGGATGATCAGCCATGATCACATTGAATGGCGGTGCTGGCTTGAAGGGCCAAATGGCCTACACCTGCACCTATTGTCCATTATCTATATTCTAAAGTATTACTGAAACAGGGACAAGCACTGTACTCAAAAACATCAACCGTACAATTCTTTTTACAATGGTCAGGCGTAGCCAACAAGCGAGTGATTCTACATGTGAGTAATGGTTGTCGTGGTTGGATATTTGATGCTGCACTCACAGTAATATTGCAACTCCATCCATTGAATAAATGATGCAAGCAATCAAACTATACGTCCTCATTTATATCCCAAGTGCTCAGTGATAAAGCAACTCAAAAAATACAATTTAATCAATGAATGTTATACGTAAATCTCAGAATCGTTTAGACTTTTGATTCGGGCACTCTGAGTAAAATCAGAACAGAATTGTACACAACCTCCCTCCAATACCATTTATATACCCACGTTCATTCCTGGTAAATCTTTCTCCTGCTGTCCCTGTGTTTTCCGCGTTTGGACAATCAAGGGAAAGATGATCTCCAGCAAGTATATATTTTTTAAAGCTGCGTAGAAATGCATTATGCAAATAATTGCTTCACAGGGTTCTACAAAGCTGGGTTACATGGCTGGGAAACAAGATCTATATATATCCAGTGTCAATCGTCACTTTGTGTGGGAAGGAACTGCAGACGCTGGTTTAAACCGAAGATAGACACAAAGCGCTGGAGTAACTCAGCGGGTCAGGCAGCAACTCTGGAGAAAAGGAATGGGTGACGGTCTGAAGAAGGGGCTTGGTCCGAATCATCTCTCCACAGATGCTGCCTGACCCGCTGAGTTACTCCAGCACTCTGTGAAACGTCACCTATCCATGTTCTCCACAGATGCTGCCTGACCCGCTGAGTTACTCCAGCACTCTGTGAAACGTCATCTATCCATGTTCTCCACAGATGCTGCCTGACCCGCTGAGTTACTCCAGCACTCTGTGAAACGTCACCTATCCATGTTCTCCACAGATGCTGCCTGACCCGCTGAGTTACTCCAGCACTCTGTGAAACGTCACCTATCCATGTTCTCCACAGATGCTGCCTGACCCGCTGAGTTACTCCAGCACTCTGTGAAACGTCACCTATCCATGTTCTCCACAGATGCTGCCTGACCCGCTGAGTTGCTCCAGCACTCTGTGAAACGTCACCTATCCATGTTCTCCACAGATGCTGCCTGACCCGCTGAGTTACTCCAGCACTCTGTGAAACGTCACCTATCCATGTTCTCCACAGATGCTGCCTGACCCGCTGAGTTACTCCAGCACTCTGTGTCTGTCTTCAATTCTCACTTCACTTGATGTTAGCCACCCAGGTACTGTAGATACATACAACGGGTGTAAAATACTTTTCCTGCAAGGCCCATAATCTTGTTCCATTTGGATCAGAAGGAGATGTAGGAGTACATGAGTGATATGGGCCAAGCACAGTTGGAAGAGACTGGTGGTGATGGAGCATTGATTTGGGCTGAAGGGCCTGTTTCCACCCTGTACGTCTATGACTACTGTCCAGCCAACAATAGCACATTAGAATTTTCAAATGTCACCGTAATGTTTCAATTTTTAAATGTAAATGCTGGCTGTAAATAAAAGTCATGCATATTGCATTATTGTTTAATATTCTTCAATTTTAACATTTTGAAAACATTTTTTTTCAGAATTACATGAATAATTAATTCTGATTGCGATATGTTATCTCTCTTGCATCTCTTCCTCAATAAACTCTGTAGTCCACTACAACTGTATTGCTGCATCGACTTCTCTCAATTCAAGGAACCCCTTGCTTTCCATCTCTCTCCATCCCCTCCCCTTCCCAGTTCTCCCACCAGTCTTACTGTCTCCGACTACATTCTATCACTGTTCCGCCCACTCCCCTGACGTCAGTCTGAGGAAGGGTCTCGACCCGAAACGTCACCCATTCCTTCTCTCCAGAGATGCTGCCTGTCCCGCTGAGTTACTCCAGCATTTTGGGTCTATCTTCAATTTAAACCAGCATAGAAACATAGAAACATTGAAAAGAGGTGCAGGAGGAGGCCTTTCAACCCTTCGAGCCAGCACCGCCATTCATTGGGATCATGGCTGATCGTCCCCAATCAATAACCCGTGCCTGCCTTCTCCCCATATCCCTCGATTCCACTCGCCCCTAGAGCTCTATCTAACTCTCTCTTAAATCCATCCAGTGACTTGGCCTCCACTGCCCTCTGTGGCAGGGAATTCCATAAATTCACAACTCTCTGGGTGAAAAAGTTTTTCTCACCTCAGTCTTAAATGGCCTCCCCTTTATTCTAAGACTGTGGCCCCTGGTCTGGACTCGCCCAACATTGGGAACATTTTTCCTGCATCTAGCATGTCCAGTCCTTTTATCATTTTATATGTTTCTATGACCCCCCCCTCATCATTCTAAACTCCAGTGAATACAAGCCTAGTCTTTTCAATCTTTCCTCATATGACAGTCCCGCCATCCCAGGGAACAATCTCGTGAACCTACGCTGCACTGCCTCAATCACAAGGATGTCCTTCCTCAAAATAGGAGACCAAAACTGTACACAATACTCCAGATGTGGTCTTGCCAGAGCCCTATACAACTGCAGAAGAACCTCTTTACTCCTATACTGAAATCCTCTTGTTATGAAGGCCAACATTCCATTAGCTTTCCTCACTGCCTGCTGCACCTGCACGCCAACCTTCAGTGACTGCAGTTCTTTCCCATGCAACAATTGAGTTTGAAAATTTTAGAATCTCAGAGAGATCGGAATTATTCAGCAGGATTGAGAGGGAATATTAATTGCTGAAACGTGTTTGGGACTTCCTAGATTAGAACACAACGTTATGTGCAGGAAGGAACTGCAGATGCTGGTGTACACTGAAGATAAACGTAAAATGCTGGAGTAACTCAATGGGTCAGGCAACATCTTTAGTTTAGTTTAGAGATACATTGCAGAAACAGGCCCTTCGGCCCACCGAGTCCGTGCCGACCAACGATCCACGCACATTAACACCATCCTACACACACAAGGGACAATTTAAATTTACACCAAGCCAATTAATCTACAAAACTGTAAGTTTTTGGAGTGTGGGAGGAAACCGAAAACCTCAGGGAAAACCCACGCAGGTCAAGGGGAGAACCTGCAAACTCCGTACAGACAGCACTCGTAGTCAGGATCGAGCCCTGATCTACCTGGGTTTTCTCCGAGATCTTCGGTTTCCTCCCACGCTCCAAAAACCTCCAGGTTTGTTAGTTAATTGGCTTGGTAAAATTGTAAATTCTCCCTAGCGTGTGTGGGATAGTGTTAGTCTGCGGGGATCGCTTGTCGGCACAGATTCGGTGGGCCGAAGAGCCTGTTTCCGTGTTGTATCTCTAAACTAAGTTGTTTTTTTCATAACACATTAACAATAGACAATAGGTGCAGGAGTAGGCCATTCGGCCCTTCGAGCCAGCACCGCCATTCAATGTGATCATGGCTGATCATCCACAATCAGTACCCTGTTCCTGTCGTCTCCCCATATCCCCTGACTCTGCTATCTTTAAGAGCTCTATCTAGCTCTCTCTTGAATGCATCCAGATAACCGTCCTCCACCGCCCTCTGAGGCAGAGAATTCCGCAGACTCACAACTCTCTGTGTAGAAGTGTTTCCTCTTCTCCGTTCTAAATGGCCTACCCCTTATTCTTTGTTTCACTTCAAAGGAAACATGTTTTTTCCCTCAGTTACACCTGGTGATACGGAGTTCCACATTCAAACTTCTCTCCATTATATAGTTTGGTACTGAATTCCTTGCTGAATGTTTTGGTTAATATTTATACGATAAATAGCCCCAGGACATGCCCACAGTGGAAACATCTTTTTGCATTAATCCTATCAACATTTCTCAGATGTTTTTAACCTCCAACAGGTAACTCCCGAGTCATTATTTCGAGAGAAAGGAACTCCACTTTATTTCACCTTTTAGACGTAGAACTGTACAGCACAGGAAGAGGCCCTTCATCCCACAATGTCCATGCTATACACTGTACCAAGACCAACTCTTGGTAACTTTGAGTATAGGAGCAGGGAGGTTCGACTGCAGTTGTACAGGGTCTTGGTGAGACCACACCTGGAGTATTGCGTACAGTTTTGGTCTCCTAATCTGAGGAAAGACATTCTTGCCATAGAGGGAGTACAGAGAAGGTTCACCAGACTGATTCCTGGGATGGCAGGACTTTCATATGAAGAAAGACTGGATAGACACGGCTTGTACTCGCTAGAATTTAGAAGATTGAGGGGGGATCTTATAGAAACTTACAAAATTCTAAAGGGGTTGGAGAGGCTAGATGCAGGAAGATTGTTCCCGATGTTGGGGAAGTCCAGAACAAGGGGTCACAGTTTATGGATAAGGGGGAAATCTTTTAAGACCGAGATGAGGAAAACATTTTTCACAGAGAGTGGTGAATCTCTGGAATTCTCTGCCACAGAATGTAGTTGAGGCCAGTTCATTGGCTATATTTAAGAGGGAGTTAGATGTGGCCCTTGTGGCTAAAGGGATCAGGGGGTATGGAGAGAAGGCAGGTACGGGATACTGAGTTGGATGATCAGCCATGATTATATTGAATGGCGGTGCAGGCTCGAAGGGCCGAATGGCCTACTCCTGCACCTATTTTCTATGTTTCTATGTTTCTTAACTGCCTGCACATAGCCCTAATTCCACAATTCCCCGACATATCTTTGTGCATATCACCATAAGCCTCTTGTCCTCCACTATCGGTACCTGCCTCCACCACCACCCCTGGCAGCGCGTTCCAGGCACCCCCCACGCATTTCCCACAGACATTGCCCCTCTCACCTTAAAGATATTTCCCCTCTCATTTCAGTTTAGTTTTAGTTTTGAGACGCAGTGCGGAAACAGGCCCTTCGGCCCACCGAGTCCGCGCCGACCAGCGATCCCCGAACACTAAAGGGCCCGTCCCACTTGGTGATGTTTCTCGACGACAGCCGGCGTCATTGACTGACGTATCGTGGTCGCTGAAAGATTTTTGAAAACCAGGCAGCGACCAAAAAAATGTTGCGACACTTGAGGAGGCACCGCGCGTCAACACGCCGCGTCACGCAGCGAATGTTGCGGTGACCTGATACATCAGTCAATGATGCCGCCACTCGCCGAAAAAAATCGGCAAGTGGGACAGACCCTTTACACTACCTACACACACTGGGGACAATTTACAATTAAACCAAACTAATTAACCTACGTCTTTGGAGTGCGGGGAGGAAACCGGAGTTCCCAGAGCAAACCCACGCAGGTCACGGGGACAAGATACAAATTCCATACAGACAGCACCCGTGGTCGGGATCGAACCCGGGTCTTTTATGTTGTAAGGCAGCAACTCTACCGCTGCGCCACCGTGCCACCCCCATAAAACTCTGACATTGTCACGCCTGCACAACAAGTTTTGACCGACCGCTCTGTCTATACCTCTCATGATTTTATATACTTCTATCAAGAGTGCCCGCTGCTTCTAACACGCCAGAGAAAACACTCCAAGCTTGTCCGACTCTGCTTCATCATATCGAGTCCATATCACTCGACGTTATGTGCAGGAAGGAACTGCAGATGCTGGTGTACACTGAAGATAAACGTAAAATGCTGGAGTAACTCAACGGGTCAGGCAATATCTTTAGTTTAGTTTAGAGATACATTGCAGAAACGGGCCCTTCGGCCCACCGAGTCCGTGCCGACCAGCGATCCCCGCACATTAACACCATCCTACACACACTAGGGACAATTTAAATTTACACCAAGCCATTTAATCTACAAACCTATAAGCTTTTGGAGTGTGGGAGGAAACCAAAAACCTCAGGGAAAACCCACGTAGGTCAAGGGGAGAACCTGCAAACTCCGTACAGACAGCACTCGTAGACAGGATCGAGCCCTGATCTACCTGGGTTTTCTCCGAGATCTTCGGTTTCCTCCCACGCTCCAAAAACTTCCAGGTTTGTTAGTTCATTGGTTTGGTAAAATTGTAAATTCTTCCTAGCGTGTGTGGGATAGTGTTAGTCTGCGGGGATCGCTGGTCAGCACAGATTTAGTGGGCCGAAGATTCAGTGGGCTGTATCTCTAAACGAAGTTGTTTTTTTCAGAACACATTTACAATAGACAATAGACAATAGGTGCAGGAGTAGGCCATTCGGCCCACAAAATTAGAAGTTGCTCAGCCAGAGCTGAACGCATGTCTCGGCATCTGCACACAACGGTGTCTGTCTTGTCGCTTCTTGTGAGTGGTGGTGGTGGAAAGATTGGTGGAGACAGGGCCGCGACGTGAACGCTCTTTCCTTGACCCCCTCCGACTCTCCTGATCGCTGTAGAAACAAGGAACTGCAGATGCTGGTTTACAGAAGAAGATACAGAGTGCTGGAGTCACCCAATGGGCCGGGCAGCATCTCTGGAGGAAAAGGCTGGGTGACGTTTCGGGGTCGAGACCCTTCTTCAGGTCGAAGAAGAAGACCACTTGGCTCGGGTTCTGAACAAGGGTCCCGACCCGAAAAAGTCACCAAGCCTTTTTCTCCAGAGATGCTGCCTGACCTACTGAGTTACTCCAGCACTTTGTGTCAATCTCTCCTGAAAGCTAATATCCAGGCAGAACCCTGTTAAACCTCTTCTGCACCCTCTCCAAAGCCACCACATCCTCCCTGTTAACCCTTTGTTTTATTCCCACAGCTTTGCTCATCTACACGCACACATATATATATATATATATGGATCTCTGTGTGTGTGTGGGTGTGTGTTCCTGGGATGTCAGGACTTTCATATGAAGAAAGACTGGATAGACTCGGCTTGTACTCGCTAGAATTTAGAAGATTGTGGGGGGATCTTATAGAAACTTACAAAATTCTTATGGGGTTGGACAGGCTAGATGCAGGAAGATTGTTCCCGATGTTGGGGAAGTCCAGAACAAGGGGTCACAGTTTAAGGATAAGGGGGAAATCTTTTAGGACCGAGATAAGGAAAACATTTTTCACACAGAGAGTGGTGAATCTCTGGAATTCTCTGCCACAGAAGGTAGTTGAGGCCACAGTTCATTGGCTATATTTAAGAGGGAGTTAGATGTGGCCCTTGTGGCTAAAGGGATCAGGGGGTATGGAGAGAAGGCAGGTACAGGATACTGAGTTGGATGACCAGCCATGATCATATTGAATGGCGGTGCAGGCTCGAAGGGCCGAATGGCCTCTACTCCTGCACCTATTGTCTGTGTTTCTATGTATGGGGAGTCCATCATCATCGACGGTCACTCGAAACGAGACCGTCCTCTCCTCTCCATAGGGTCGTCTACTTATGGGTCTGCAGATGTCTGTAGAGACTGATCTGTGATCCACACACCTTGGTGCAACGTGGGCAGTGGAGACTGGCGATGGTTGGTAGTTGTCGTGCCCCCTTCTCTCGTTCCTTACGGTGCTGTCGCTTTGTCTCTGCAACACGGCGTAGTTCCATTTCGTGATGTGCAGCTCCTTCCTGCACGGATTCCCTCCAGGAACGCCTGTCCAGCGCAATGTGTTCCCAGTTGCTCGATGGAATTTCTTCAGGCTGTTCTTGATGTTGTCCTTGAAGCGTTTCTTTGGCCCGCCGTTGGCTCGCCGACCTTCCTTCAGACTGAGAGTACAGGATCTGTTTATATATATACACACACACTGGGGTTCTCCGTGGATTGTCACCTTGTCGTGGTGGAGAAGCTTGTGTGGTCCTGAGATCCTGAGAGCGATGCCGTCTGGAGCTACACTCCTGGTAGGGCCACCCATGGCGGTAAGGTCGAGGGGGAGGTCTCTGACAAAGAGCCAATCCAACCAAGACCTCAACGGTGGAACAGGCGGAGGACGATGGCTGACGTTAGTGGAGCGTCACAACGGCTGGGAAGGCGGATGAAGGCTGCGGCAGGAAAGGGTCTCCGGTCGTCTTGGACTCCACGCCACTGGATCCTGACCCAGATCTGTCAAGGACCGTGTGGGTGGCTGTCTGTACACCAGTCTCCCCACGTTAAACAAAGTCACGCACAGGCGCCCTCCAACGCTGGAGACACCCATGGTCAGCCATAGAAACATAGAAACATAGAAAATAGGTGCAGGAGTAGGCCATTCGGCCCTTCGAGCCTGCACCGCTATTCAATATGATCAGGGCTGATCATCCAACTCAGTATCCTGTACCTGCCTTCTCTCCATACCCCCCGATACTGCCATGACTGAGGCGGCCTAACACAGACACACATTGAACTTTTTTTTCTCGTTTATTATATTGTTTCCCGTGTACTATGTTTACATATTCTGTTGTGCTGCAGCAAGTAAGAATGTCATGGTTCTATCTGGGGCACATGACAATAAAACACTCTGGACTTTGGACTGTCGAATCTTGCTTCCATGACCTTTATTTTACTCAGGAGACCGCCACCGTTTACAAGTGTCGCGGAGCCAAAGATTGTCCAAACTTCTCCGCTTTATAATTCTAACCTTCCAGAAATGAATCCCACGGGTCTATTTGCACTTTCCAAAAGTGAGTTTAGTTAATCGGTGCCACTAATAATGTGGATGTTTGAGCAGCTGATGCTTACCCGCTAACCCCTTCATCCCGTGTAGACCTACACAAGATGTGCGGAAAGCTAACGGAAATAGTATGTGTCGGATGGAACAGCAGACTTTAGTTTAGAGATACAGCGCGGAAACAGGCCCCTCGGCCCACAGACTCCGCACCGACCAGCGATCCCCGCACATTAACACTATCCCACACACGCTAGGGACAATTTTACATTTACACCAAGCCCATTAACCTACAATCCTGTGTAGGAAAGAACTGCAGATGCTGGTTTAAATCGAAAGTAGACACAAAATGAAGGCTCCCGACCCGAAACGTCACCCATTCCTTCTCTCCAGAGATGCTTCTTGACCCACTGAGTTCAACCTACAAATCTGTACATCTTTGGTGTGTGGGAGGAAACCGAAGATCTTGGAGAAAACAAACGTTGGATAGGTCATGCTTTGTGTAGGGACCCTTCTTCAGACTGCCATCGACTATCCATGTTCTCCACAGATGCTGCCTGACCCGCTGAGTTACTCCAGCACTCTGTGAAACGTCACCTATCCATGTTCTCCACAGATGCTGCCTGACCCGCTGAGTTACTCCAGCACTCTGTGAAACGTCACCTATCCATGTTCTCCACAGATGCTGCCTGACCCGCTGAGTTACTCCAGCACTCTGTGTTTCTTCAGTAAACCAGCATCTGCAGTTCCTTGTTTCTGCAGCTCAACAGGCCAATTAGTTAATCACACTTCCAAAACCAATTTATTTTAAATTTTGAGTAAGTAATTGGTTTAAAGTTGGTTAGCCTCGAAGAAATTCAAGTACAAACAAACTATTCCTGGATGAAGCTATTCAGTCTAAAGAAGGGACTCGACCCGAAACGTCATCCATCCCTTCTCTCCAGAGATGCTGTCTGTCCCGCTGAGTTACACCAGCATTTTGTGTATATCTTCGGTGTAAACCAGCATCTGCAGTTCCTTCCCACACAAGGATGATAGTTACTGGACATTCATCTCCAGAACCAGGGGCCACACAGTTTAAGAATAAGGAGTAAGCCATTTAGACCGGAGACGAGGAAACACTTTTTCTCACAGAGAGTGATGAGTCTGTGGAATTCTCTGCCTCAGAGGGCAGTGGAGGCAGGATCTCTGGATGCTTTCAAGAGAGAGCGAGATAGTGCTCTTGAAGTTAGAGGAGTCAGGGGATATGGGGAGAAGGCAGGAACGGGGTACTGATTGGGGATGATCAGCCATGATCATGTTGAATGGCGGTGCTGGCTCGAAGGGCCGAATGGCCTACTCCTACACCTATTGGCTTCCTACACATAGAGTCATACAGTGTGGAAACAGGCCCTTCGGCCCAACTTGCCCACACCGACCAACATGTCCCATGTCACATCTACACTTGTTGTTGATAGGGATGATCAGCCATGATCACATTGAATGGCGGTGTTGGCTCGAAGGGCCGAATGGCCTCCTCCTGCCCCTATTGTCTATTGTCTATTGTCTATTCCATGAAAATATAGATTTCCTGTCGTTCACTCGAAAATGTAGACCATGTTTAAAATGATGACATTAATTTATTGAACGCATTACCGTAATAATAATGTAACAAGTAATAGCTTTACATTCATAGTGCAAATCATTCCATTTAACTTCCTTATTGGAAAATCCTAAATTATGAACAGATTGCTCCTCTAAGCATCAAATGGGGAATTATCTCAGAGGGTGCTGGATCGCAATTATTCTTCAATCTACATCAGTAAAGGCAATAATCCGCTTTCATTGATATTCCTGTTTGCGAGAGCTTGCTGTGAATAAATTGGCCACCAGTGCTGTGACTTTGAAAATACTTTGTTAGTCGAAAAAGTGCCTCTGTGGTATTTATATCCCAGTAAATGATCAGCAGGAAGTTAAACACTGCCGACATGCCAAGCAGCAAGTAGTCGAAATTAAGTGCAATTACTTCAGGAAGATTGCCAAGTTATAAAAAATACTCACAACTAGATAAAACATGAAATGGATGACTTCTTACAGAAACAAAGAAAAAAAAAACTTTTGCTATATCGAGAACAAAGATAGTGCTGGAGTAACTCAGCGGGGCAGGCAGCATCTCCGGAGAGAAGGAAGGGGTGACGTTTCAGGTCGACACCCTTCGAAACATAGAAACATAGAAAATAGGTGCAGGAGTAGGCCATTCGGCACTTCGAGCCTGCACCGCCATTCAATATGATCATGGCTGATCATCCAACTCAGTATCCTGTACCTGCCTTCTCTCCATACCTCCTGATCCCTTTAGCCACAAGGGCCACATCTAACTCCCTCTTAAATATAGCCAATAGCCTTCTTCAGACTGCTGAATCTGTTTATTTAAAGAAAGATAATGCTGGGAATTCATTGCCACAGACAGCTGTGGAAGCTTTCAATGGATATTTTAAAGGTATGGATATTTTAAACCCATTCTCCTGCCTTCTCCCCGACTCCCTTATTTCCCCTAAACCCTTTATTGTCACATTTACCTCCAAGCAGTGAAATTCTTTCTTTGCAAATGGTTCAGTAACAATAGACAATAGGTGCAGGAGTAGGCCATTCGGCCCATCGAGCCAGCACCGCCATTCAATGTGATCATGGCTGATCATCCCCAGTCAGTACCCCATTCCTGCCTTCTCCCCTGCCTTCTCCCCTATCTTTAAGAGCCCTATCTAGCTCTCTCTTGAAAGTATCCAGAGAACCGGCCTCCACCGCGCTCTGAGGCAGAGAATTCCACAGATTCACAACTCTCTGTGTGAAAAAGTGTTTCCTCGTCTCCGTTCTAAATGGCTAACCCATTATTCTTAAACTGTGGCCCCTGGTTCTGGACTCCCCCAACATCGGGGACATGTTTCCTGCCTCTAGCGTGTCCGAACCCTTAATAATCTTATATGTTTTAATAAGATATCCTCTCATCCTTCTAAATTCCAGAGTGTACAAGCCCAGCCGCTCCATTCTTTCAACATATGACAGTCCCGCCATCCCGGGAATTAACCTTGTAAACCTACGCTGTACTCCCTCAATAGCAAGAATGTCCTTCCTCACATTTGGAGACAAATACTGCACACAATACTCCAGGTGTGGTCTCACTAGGGCTCTGTACAACTGCAGAAGGACAGTTCTTGATAGTACAGGTGTCAGGGGTTATGGGGAGAAGGCAGGAGAATGGGATTGAGAGGGAAAGCCCAGATCAGCCGTGATTGAATGGCGGAGTAGACTTGATGGGCCGAATGGCCTAATTCTGCTACTAGAATTTCTGAACTTATGAACAATAGAAGATGTTTAAAACTTTTTTGAGGGGTTTACAAGTTAAATGAAGAAATTTATTTTTATTTTTCACACAGGTTAGGGTGGGCAAAACATGTAAAGTTATTGTTATATCTCTTGATGTAAGGTTATCACACAACCTTGTTAGATCCAAGCTAGATTTAGCTCTTAGGGCTAATAGAATCAAGGGATATGGAGAAAAAGCAGGAACGGGGTACTGATTGTGGATGATCAGCCATGATCATATTGAATGGCCGTGCTGTCTCGAAGGGCAGAATGGCCTACTCCTGCATCTGTTGTCTATGTTTCTATCATTTTATCTCTCTTGATGGAGAGGTTCAAGTTGTGGCTCTGGAAGCTTTGATTGAAAGGGGGGGGGGAAGATTTAATAGGAAACTGAGAGATAACTTTTTTCATACAAAGGGTGGTGGGTGTATGGAACGAGCTGCCAGAGGAGGTGATTGAGGCAGGGACTATCACAATGTTTAAGAAACATTTAGACAGGTACATGGATAGGACAGGTTTAGAGGGATATGGGCCAAACGCAGGCAGGTGGGACTAGTGTAGATGGGACATGTTGGCTGGCATGGGCAAGATGGGCCTGTTTCCACACTGTATCACTCTATGGCCCCACCAGGATGAGCGGTGGAAGCAGAACTTGTAATATCTTGTTATAGCCAATCAACCTACCAACTTGCACATCTGTGGAGTGTGGGTGAAAACTGGAGATCGCGGAGAAAACCCACGTGGTCACGGGGAGAACGTACAAACTCCATACAGGTGTTTAAGAAAGAACTGCAGATGCTGGAAAAATCGATGGTAGACGAAAATGCTGAAGAAACTCAGCGGGTGAGGCAGCATCTATGGAGCGAAGGAATAGATGACGTTTCGTGTCGAGACCCTTCTTCAAACTCCGTACAGACAGCACCCGGAGTCAGGATGGAACCGGGATCTCTGGCGCTGAGAGTCAGCAACTCTACCGCTGCGCCACCGTGGCGCCCTTTGTGTCTCTCCATAAAATCTCCTTCTAAATTTGGGTCGCAGACAAATATTTTTGCGTAACACTCCTTCAAAGCGTCGTAGACTTAGAGGTGAAAATCAATGGCTGGTTCATTGTCTGAAAAACTCTTCGAAGGTGACTTGAAGAGCAGCCCTGATGAAGATTGTGGTACTTTTTAACCTTCGTTGATGAGGATTGATGCATCAAAAACTAATCTTCCTACTTGATCTTATCACTCTGCACTTTAGCTTCCGTTTATATCTGTATTCTAATTGAAAACTTTGCAAGGAATGATTCTGAAGTTACTGAAGACCACGGCTGGATGGACACGGATGTGAACACTTGCAAATGTGTTTCCTCGTTTAGCAAACGTTCTCTGCTGGAGAATTTCCCCAGGAAAGACATCAAGTGGGCACAGTGTACGGAGGGTTGGAAACCCAAGGAACTGCAGGTGCTGTAATCTTTGAGCAAAGCGCAAAGTGCTGGAGGAACTCAGCAGGTCAGGCAGCATCTATGGAGGGAGTGGACAGACAATGTTTCAAGTCGATACCCTTAAAGGGCCTGTCCCACGAGCATGCGACTGCATGCGGCAAGCACGACCTAAGGAGCCGTACGGCCTCGCGGGGCCGGTCCCACTTCGATCGCCGGAGCCGTATGGAGTTGTGTGGGACTGGTCCCGACATCGCGCGGGGCTCCGAAAAATTGACACAGTCCAAAAATTCCGCGCGGCAACGGCCTGCCGGCCCGCAGCCACGTTAACGCCGTACGCACTGCCTCGACGGGCGTACGCAGCGTCTCTCAGCCGTACAAGCGTCTTGACGGCATACGCCTAGCGCAAACTTCCCGCGGACTTCGCTCGAACTTCACATCAACTCGTACGGGATTACTCGACCTCTGCGCGGCCCCCGCTTCCGGGTTGGTCCCGCTCGCCGCATGCAGGCGCATGCTCGTGGGACAGGCCCTTAAGTCAGTCTGAAGAAGTCTCTGGTCCTGAAACATCCTTTCCACTAATCCACATCCAATAAGAATGTATCCACTAGTGGGAGAGTCTATGACTAGAGGACCATAGACTCAGAATCAAAGGACGTTCCTTTGAGTAGGACATGAGGAGGAATTCTTTAGACAGAGGGTTGTGAATCTATGGTTGTCTGTCTCCATGCTTGGCCAATGACAGATTTAATCAGGGACTGTGGAATGAAATGGCTACAATATAAATCGGCAAATAAACTCCTACATGTTAATATTAAACACAGAGGACACGGGTTTTAGGTGAGGGGGAGAAAAGATTTAATAGGAATCTGTGGGGTAACTTTTTCACACAGAGGGTTGTGGGTGTATGGAACGAGCTGCCAGAGGAGGTAGTTGAGGCTGGGACTATCCCAATGTTTAAGAAAGTTGGACAGGTACATGGATAGGACAGGTTTGGAGGGATATGGACCAAATGCAGGCGGGTGGGACTAGTGTAGCTGGGACATGTTGTCCAGTGTGGGCAAGTTGGGCCGAAGGGCCTGTTTCCACACTGTATCACTCTATGACTCAGATGACATCAAGTGCTAGAGTCACTCAATGGCTGTATCCACTGTTTGTTTTCGCATACAATCCAGTTTCAGTCGCAGTGTAGTTTATTGTCACGTGTACCGAGGTACAGCGAAAAGCTTTTTGTTGCGTGCTATCCAGTCAATCACACAGCAGACCTCACCTGGGCGGCACACAGAGTGTCGACAAAGTTTCAAATGTACTTGGTTCAGGCTTAACGGCCTACCATCTAGTCGACGTCAAGCTACCGACAACTGGCGAACCTTTAGGACGTCCGCCTACGACCACACAGGGGACAACCTACGTCCACCCACGACAAGCTACGACAAGCAACGACCCTGTCGGCGACAACTGAAGACAATTCAGTCGCCGGTACCTGTCGCCGTTTGACGCAGGTTGACGTAGGTAGTCGCCAATGGAATTCACCAAAGTCAACACCTGGCGACAACCAACAACACCTGGCGACAACCAACAACACCTGGCGACAACCAACGTCACCTGGCGACAACCAACGTCACCTGGCGACAACCTACGACAGCGCCTACGTCAGGAGAAGGCAAGCTACGTCAAGCCCACAGTCGCCGAAAAGCTTTGAACATTTCAAAATCCAGCGGTGACCAGAAAGATGCTACGACTCTTTATGCGACTTGAGGAGACGACTCACGACCGTACAGGCGTCACCCCGCGATCATTTAGTGATAGCCTGGTCACCTGTAGTCACCGAAAAAAATCACCTAAGTGGGACAGGGGCTTTATCCTCTCACAGCGGTGAACCAGGGACTCCCCCCCCCCCCCCCCACGCACGCTCCCCCTTTGTTCCCAGTTTGATACGGTGAAAATCTTCATTCCATCCCTTTAAGGGTAAGTTTAAGGTGTATGATTCCCATTGTCACATCGGTCGAGGTACAGGGAAAAGCTTCGTAACGCATGCTATCCAAATAAATCCGATGCACCAGATGTACGTCTGATCAGTTCTAACTCCAGTACAACAGGTGGAGCAAAGGGGAAGATACAGAGTGCAGAATATAGTTCTCAGCATTGTAGCGCATCAGTTCCACAGACAAAGTCCAATGTCCACAATGGGGTAGAGGTGAATGGGACAGTGCCCTAGATTAAGGAAGAGCCGTTCAGAAGCCTGACAACAGAGGGGAAGAAGCTGTTCCTGAGTCTGGTGGTGCGCGCTTTCACCTCCCTAGCCTCAACTCCGATGAGATAGGGGTCAGGCCAAAGTGAATTGTAATGCACTGGATGCATAGATCTGCCGATGATCCCACAGGAGCGGTGTTGGTAGTAGAGTCTTTCATCCCTTCCTACGATACTCAGGATTCAGCAGAATATCCGTGGCACCAGCGTGGCTCCCACCTCTAATCGGCAGCAGAAATACATGGCTAAATCATTGTTTCCCAGGCTCAGGTTGCCTAACCTCTGACAGAACACTGAAATGAGTTGCCCTTTCAAATTGCTTCACTTTGCACCTGCTCAATATGAGTAAAAACAACTCCGTAAATAAAAGGAGCCACCCTTTTCCTATCCCCTTCCCCACCTCTGTGTGGTCATCTCCCATCCCCAAGACTCCCGTCACCCACGTGGGTTTTCCCCCGGGATCTCCAGTTTCCTCCCACACTCCAAAGACGCGCAGGTTTGTAGGTCAATTGGCTTGGTATAGATGTAAATTGTTTCCTAGTGTGTGTAGTATTAGTGTAGGGGGATCGCTGGTCGGCACAGACTCGGTGGGCCGAAGGGTCTGTTTCCACACTGTTTCTTTAAACTAAACTAAAAATTTCCCTTTTATCCCCGAAGATACAGTAGACAATGCTGGAGTAACTCAGCGGGTCAGGCAGCATCTGTGGAGAACATGGATAGGTGACGTTTCACAGAGTGCTGGAGTAACTCAGCGGGTCAGGCAGCATCTGTGGAGAACATGGATAGGTGACGTTTCACAGAGTGCTGGAGTAACTCAGCGGGTCAGGCAGCATCTGTGGAGAACATGGATAGGTGACGTTTCACAGAGTGCTCGAGTAACTCAGCGGGTCAGGCAGCATCTGTGGAGAACATGGATAGGTGACGTTTCACAGAGTGCTGGAGTAACTCAGCGGGTCAGGCAGCATCTGTGGAGAAAAGGAATAGGTGATATTTCGGGTCGAGACCCTTCGTCCAACCTATTTCATTTATCCCCTCTCCCCAATCCCCTTCCCCTATATCCCTCCCACCCATATCTCTCCCTTTACATTTACATATCACTCTTCAGACTTGAGAGATACAACATGTAAACAAGGCCTTTGGACCTCCGAGTCCATGCCGACCAGCGATGACCCCATACATAGAAACATAGAAGCATAGACAATAGGTGCAGGAGTAGGCCATTCGGCCCTTCGAGCCTGCACCGCCATTCAATATGATCATGGCTGATCATCCAAATCAATATCCCATACCTGCCTTCTCTCCATACCCCCTGATCCCTTTAGCCACAAGGGCCACATCTAACTCCCTCTTAAATATAGCCAATGAACTGGCCTCAACTACCTTCTGTTGCAGAGAATTCCACAGATTCACCACTCTCTGTGCGAAAAATGTTTTCCTCATCTCGGTCTTAAAAGATTTCCTCCTTATCCTTAAACTGTGACCCCTTGTTCTGGACTTCCCCAACATCGGGAACAATCTTCCTGCATCTAGCCTGTCCAACCCCTTAATAATTTTGTAAGTTTCTATAAGATCCCCCCTCAATCTTCTAAATTCTAGCGAGTACAAGCCGAGTCTATCCAGTCTTTCTTCATATGAAAGTCCTGACATCCCAGGAATCAGTCTGGTTCTACACAGTCTACACTACCCCACACACACTAGGGACAATATAACAGTTTACCCAAGTCAATTAACCTACAAACCCGCACGTCTTTGGGATGTGGGATGAAACCGGTGGAAACCCACGCGGTCACGGGGTGAATGTGCAAACTCCACACAGACAGCACCCGAGGTCGGTATCGAACCCGGGTCACCGGCACTGTGAGGCAGCGGCTCTACCCGCTGAGCCACCGTGCCAGCCAGGAGGTTAAATGTGTGTCCTTTCCCTCCGATAATTGCCAGCTTGGCTTGGCTTCCAAATACGCAGTTGGGATTATTCCTCGTTGTCTAAATTGACTTGTTAATCATGTGGAAAGGGTAAATGCAATTCATCTCCTCCTGTTCGAAGAGGAATGGAACTTGATCCCCATTTGCAAGACCACATAATCAGCTTCTAATTAAACATTTTGAATGAACGTTTAATAATGCAAATGTAATAATGATCCACTCGTGAACTCGTGCCAACAAAAGACAATGCTGAAAGATCACGCTGCAAGCCTGACGATGGGTTCAGGGCTATCCGCTGATTACTAAACCCAATGATTAATGCCCACTTGAGTAAAAGGTCGCCAACAGACAGCGCCCTGAACTTGAGGTTGAGAGGGGGGACATTAAAAATGGATGTGCACTCACTGTTAATGTTTCACACACACACACTTACAGCTGAGGTCCGTCCATGGGCAAGATCTCAAATTCACTGTATCAACCTTCGTCAGAGTATCAGACACTCTGGGCGGCATGGTGGCGCGCGCAGCGGTAGAGTTGCAGCCTTATGGGCCTGTCCCACTTAGGCGATTGTTTTAGGCGACTGCCAGCGACAAGGACAATGGAATTCACCGAAGTCAGCACCTGGCGACAACCCGCGTCACCTGGCGACAACCCACGTTACCTGGTGACGGCCTACGTTGGTTTTTGTTTAAGAAGGAACTGCAGATGCTGGAAAATTGAAGGTAGACAAAAGTGCTGGAGAAACTCAGCGGGTGCAGGCCAGAACGTTGCCTATTTCCGAAAGGGTTTTGGCCCGAAACGTTGCCTATTTCCTTCGCTCCATAGATGCTGCTGCACCCGCTGAGTTTCTCCAGCTTTTTTTTGTGTACTAACGTTGACTCTAACCCTGCCGGACACCCAAGGACACACTCCACTACAGTCTCTGATCGTGTGGGGAGGAACTGCAGATGCTGGTTTACACCAAAGACAAACACAAAATGCTGGAGTAACACAGTGGGACAGGCAGCGTCTCTGGAGAGAGTGGATGGGTGACGTTTCGGGCCGAGACCCTTCTTCAGGCTGAATAGCTCAGGTTTGTTCTTGTTCTCGGGCCGAAACGTTGCCTATTTCCTTGGGTTTCGGCCCGAAACGTTGCCTATTTCCTTGGGTTTCGGCCCGAAACGTTGCCTATTTCCTTCGCTCCATAGATGCTGCTGCACCCGCTGACAACCTCTGATGACCTGGCAACAAACTACGACAGCACCTACGACACCCTGCGTCAGCCCAAATTGTCGCCACTGTCTCCGAAAATGTTTCAACAGGTTGAAGAATTTTTGGCAGACGCCTATAGTCGCACAAAAAATCGCCCTGAGTGGGACAGGCCCATTACAGTGCTTTCATCGCCGGAGACCCGGGTTCGATCCCGACTACGGGTGCTGTCTGTACGGAGTTTGTACGTTCTCCCCGTGGGTTTTCTCCGAGATCTTCGGCTTCCTCCCACACTCCAAAGACTCCTCTGATGACGATTGTCGTCTCACATCCAATGCTTTAACTACGTGCCAATTCACATTGGGCTTGAACTCTGGGCCTCCACTCACAGAGAGCATGTTAGTGAGCATGAGGCTCCATTCCTGAAGCCATTCACTCAGCACTGGATGACAACGCTTTAGTTTAGACAATAGACAATAGACAATAGGTGCAGGAGTAGGCCATTCGGCCCTTTGAGCCAGCACCGCCATACACTGTGATCATGGCTGATCATCCCCAATCAGTACCCCGTTCCTGCCTTCTCCCCATATCCCCTGACTCCGCTATCTTTAAGAGCTCTATCCCGCTCTCTCTTGAGGCGCAACTTTCATCATTGTTCAACTTCTGTCAAGGAGAAGCTATACTTCACCCTCGTTAGACTTCATTTGGATTACGCAGTTGCAGCATGGGACCCATACACAAATAAAAACATTTCTTCCATCGAACGTGTCCAAAGACAGACAGGCAGCTCGATTTGTTACTAACACCTATGAGAGAGAAGCGAGTGTCACCAAACTTCTGAATTCTCTGGGGTGGAACCCTCTCCAAGACAGACGTGAAGCTCACCGTTTGACCTGTTTTTACAAAATGTTAAATGGTCAGCTCGACATAGACTACAAGACCTACACCAAACCCAAACCAATTAGGAGCAGACGAGGGCATTCGATCCAATTTGTGATCCCAGCTACAAAGACAGATGTGTACAGCAATTCGTTCTTCCCCCGCACAATTAAAGCACGGAATAATCTCCACCCAACTATAGTTACCCAACCAGATGCAACTACATTTAAAGTAGCTCTTTCTTCCCAATAACCCTTTCCGGCTTAAACCCTCCCTTCACCACCTCCCGTTTAAATTCCATTTGGAATATTCTGGGGGACCAAGAAACCAAGAACCAAGAAAAGCATCCAGAGAATTGGCCTCCACTGCTTTCTGAGGCAGAGAATTTGACAGAGTCACAACCCTCTGTGTGAAAATGTTTTTCCTCATCTCCGTTCTAAAAGGCCTAGCTCTTGTGGCCCCTGGTTCTGGACTCCCCCAACATCGGGAACATCTAGCATATCCAAACCCTTAATAATCTCATATGTTTCAATAAGAGACCCTCTCATCCTTCTAAATTCCAGAGTGTACAAGCCCAGCCGCTCCATTCTATCAACTATATGACAGTCCCGCCATCCCGGGAATTAACCTTGTGAACCTACGGTGTGTCAGTCTCAGTCTCAGTCTACCCCACGACAGAAGGGGGTGGAGTTGTACAGTTTGATAGCCACAGGGAAGAAGGATCTCCTGTGGCGTTCTGTGCTGCATCTTGGTGGGACCAGTCTGTTGCTGAAGGTGCTCCTCAGGTTGACCAGTGTGTCACGGAGGGGGTGAGATGTATTGTCCAGGATGCTCCGCAGTTTGAGGAGCATCCTCCCCTCCAAGACCAACCTCCCGTGAATCCAACTCCAACTCCTACTCCACCCCCAGGACAGAGCCGGCCTTCCTAATGAGCTTGTTGATCCTGTGGTGAAGGGGAACCACGCACGCTACCAAGGCAGGCGATGGACAGGTAGTGGGACCCAACCCAGATGGCAGCTGGAAGGATGGATCAGAGACCGGCGACAGTGCCAGAGACATGGAATGAATGAATACGTTTATTGGCCAAGTATTCACATACAAGGAATTTGCCTTGGTGCTCCACCCGCAAGTGACAACATGACATACAGTGACAGTTAGGAATGACACATAAAACATTAAACATTAATAATAAAACATTATCGATTAAACATGTGAATTAAATAAAATACCAGGGCATAAGGAGGCTACAGATTTCTGGCTGTTGAGTAGAGCTACTACTCGTGGAACGAACGAACGGAGACAAAAATGCTGGCGAAACTCAGCGGGTGTGAGGCAGCATTTATGGAGCAAAGAAATAGGTGACGTTTCGGGTCGAGACCCTTCTTCGGACTGATGTAGGGGTGGGGGGGGACGGGGGACGGGAAGAAGAAAGGAAGAGGTGGAGACAGTGGGCTGTGGGAGAGCTGGGAAGGGGAGGGGAAAGAGGGAGAAAGCAGGGACTACCTGAAATTGCAGAAGTCAAAAAAGAATCTGTTTTGATGGAGCGAATCATGGAAAAGAAGCTGTTTTTATGGAGTGAATCAACACTGCTGGATGTCACTGCAGCAGAATGGGAAATTGATAGCAAACTTGGCAAATGCCAAGAAGCTCTCATTTCCAGAAAAGCCGGCCATCTCTTTTAAAATTAAAAATGGATTTTGATTGTAAGATAGATGAGGCTGCCGCAGATATGAAGGATTTCAGCTTTGATCTATCACATTATGCTTCTCTTTCATCCTATTAGCGTTCGAATGGGATGGATAATGTTGAATTAGCTGCCCAGCAGGTGGACAATGGGGTGGAAGCTGCCACCTGACCAACATTCAGCTCAATTCTGCTTCCCACTAACTTCAAATATATCAGCACTGTGACTTCGACATACCTCACCTAGCCACTTACTGCTTAATCAATCTGTTTAGTAGCTAATGGTGTAAAGGGGCTGTCCCACTGTACGAGCTAATTCAAGACTTCTCCCGAGTTTCCCCTGATTCGAACTCGGAGAATTACGGTAATGGCCGCTCGTAGGTACTCGGGGCTCTCGTGGACATTTTTCAACATGTTGAAAAATCTTCACGAGCTTACCGCGTTTCCAGAGTACCTGCCGTTAGCGTTACGAGCGGCTAAGAGACGTCCCCGAGCTCCGAAGTACCCGCGACGTACATTCTACGTACTTACCATGAGTTTAATTTTTTTAATAACTCGGGAGAGCTCTTGAATGAACTCGTACAGTGGGACAGGGTTTTAAGTCAGCGGAGAAATGAGGGTTTCACTCAAACTGGAGAAAGACCAAGCACTCTTTACTGGTTGCAAAAACATGACCTGTAGAATGAAACACAACACACGAAGCCTTGCATTTAAATTTGGCCTCAAGTACCAGAGACACAAGTTTGTCGGTTAATTGTGTGAGAAAGAACTGCAGGTGCTGGATAAAATGGAAGGTAGACACAAAATGCTGGAGTAACTCAGCGGGTGAGGCATCATCTATGGAGAGAAGGTTCTATGTGAACACGTGTATATTTCAGTATAAGAGCAGGGAGGTTCTACTGCAGTTGTACAGGGTCTTGGTGAGACCACACCTGGTCTATTACATACAGTTTTGGTCTCCTAATCTGAGGAAGGACATTCTTGCCATAGAGGGAGTACAGAGAAGGTTCAGCAGACTGATTCCTGGGATGTCAGGACTTTCATATGAAGAAAGACTGGATAGACTCGGCTTGTACTCGCTAGAGTTTAGAAGATTAGAAACATAGAAACATAGAAATTAGGTGCAGGAGTAGGCCATTCGGCCCTTCGAGCCTGCACCGCCATTCAATATGATCATGGCTGATTGAGGGGGGATCTTATAGAAATTTACAAAATTCTTAAGGGGTTGGACAGACTAGATGCAGGAAGATTATTCCCGATGTTGGGGAAGTCCAGAACAAGGGGTCACAGTTTAAGGATAAGGGGGAAGTCTTTTAGGACCGAGATGAGAAAAACATTTTTCACACAGAGAGTGGTGAATCTGTGGAATTCTCTGCCACAGAATGTAGTTGAGGCCAGTTCATTGGCTATATTTAAGAGGGAGTTAGATGTGGCCCTTGTGGCTAAAGGGATCAGGGGGTATGGAGAGAAGGCAGGTACAGGATACTGTTGGATGATCAGCCATGATCATATTGAATGGCGGTGCAGGCTCGAAGGGCCGAATGGCCTACTCCTGCACCTATTTTCTATGTTTCTATGTGATTTGATGCCTGCCATCCGGGGTGGGATCCATGTGTACACGTGGTAGATGTGGCCCGCCATCCGCTCACAGACGTGCGTCCCGGCCCCAATGCAGAACAAGGTTGCCCACCCCTGTTCTAGACTAAACACTGCCTCCACAGATGCTGCCTGGCCCGCAGAGTTCTTCCTCCAGCACGCTGAGTATAGTTCCAGATACTGGAGTTGCAGCAACCTCATGTGATAGATGTTGCCACTCTGCAGAGAACGTATCAAAATCCTCTTATTCAGCCTTCAGTCACTGTAATGATTTTTAAAGCAGCAGCCTGTTCTCCTGTTTATTGAATATAACTCTGGCCTTATTACTCACTTGCAACAAACTGTAATCCTATACATACAATAATATAAAATGTGACTACTTACTTAATCTGCCCTCTCTTAAATGCTATTCTTGTTGGGAGCAATTACCACTCAGTCAATTCTAAATTTATGAAACTGACATGAAACTTAATAAGTGGATCCATTTTTATAAAGTATACTGCTGCCTCAGAGAGACTCGCTGAGACTAACCAGGAAATAAATTGTAGCAACTGAAACGTCGGGAAGAAAGAAGTGTCCCAACCCGAAACATCACCTATCCATGTTCTCCACAGATGCTGCCTGACCCGCTGAGTTACTCCAGCACTCTGTGAAACGTCACCTATCCATGTTCTCCACAGATGCTGCCTGACCCGCTGAGTTACTCCAGCACTCTGTGAAACGTCACCTATCCATGTTCTCCACAGATGCTGCCTGACCCGCTGAGTTACTCCAGCACTCTGTGAAACGTCATCTATCCATGTTCTCCACAGATGCTGCCTGACCCGCTGAGTTACTCCAGCACTCTGTGAAACGTCACCTATCCATGTTCTCCACAGATGCTGCCTGACCCGCTGAGTTACTCCAGCACTCTGTGAAACGTCACCTATCCATGTTCTCCACAGATGCTGCCTGACCCGCTGAGTTACTCCAGCACTCTGTGAAACGTCACCTATCCATGTTCTCCACAGATGCTGCCTGACCCGCTGAGTTACTCCAGCACTCTGTGAAACGTCTTCTATCCATGTTCTCCACAGATGCTGCCTGACCCGCTGAGTTACCCCAGCACTCTGTGAAACGTCGCCTATCCAGGTTCTCCACACTAACACTATCCTACACACACCAGGGACAATTTACAATTTTACCACAGCCAATTAACCTACAAACCTGCACGTGTTTGGAGTGTGGGAGGAAACCGGAGCGCCCGGAGAAAACCCACACGGTCACAGGGAGAACGTGCAAACACCAGACAGACAGCGCCCGTAGTCGGGATCGAACCTGGGTCTCTGGCGCTGTGAGGCAGCAACTCTACCGCTGCCCCACCATAGTTCGAAATCCTCTCAGATGTTATGCCTGATAAGTAAAAAAGACAAATGCAAGCATGGACAGGAATGTATGCTGGCCACGAAAAGTTGGAGTAACTCAGAGTGACAGCCAGCATTTTAAGATAGAACTGCAGATGCTGGTAAAATCAAAGGTAGACACAAATCGCTGGAGTAACTCAGTGGGCGAGGCAGCATCTGTGGAGAGAAGGAATGGGTGACGTTTCTGGTTGAGATCTATTTGAAGTTCCTTCATACACGGGGATGTATGATGTTGTCCAGCCCGTCACATGTGGTGTGGACATGTGGATGTGTTTGCATTTGGCCAGGGCAAGACAAAAGTCGCAGAATAAAATGAGCAGGAGCCCTGCGTGGGCAGATGGCGCCATCCTGTTGACATGAGGCACACGCCCACAGCACAATGCCATGGCCAACTCAGCTGCAACAACTGGCATCACCTCCCCGTCTTTCCCCAGAGGGACGGGGAGATTAAAACATCACACTGTTTCATGTGCTGGAGTCGGCACAATAGCCACTGTCTGTGTGTGTGCAGACGGAGGGAAAGGCTGGGTAACGCTTCAGCAGAGGTTGGGCCACGTGTCAACGGGCTTTCCACCGCCAGAAATAAATCAAAAAATCATTTCCACATTCACAAAGCTCGCTGGCAATGTTGGAACAGCGCAGCCTGCTTCACACAAGGAATTGTTGTTCTTGGACCGCCGAGGGTCTTGTGGACAAGCATGTCGCGGGTTGGGCACGTTTCACACACGCGACTGATGATCAATTAATCTGTCCCCGGGATTGCCGAGGGTTTACTGACAGGCCCATTCTCCCGTCCAGGGGCCGAACAGTTGAACGTTGACTCCAAGTGTTCAAGAAGGAACTGCAGATGCTGGAAAATCGAAGGTACACAAGAAAAGCTGGAGGAACTCAGCGGGTGCAGCAGCATCTATGGAGCGAAGGAAATATGCAACGTTTCGGGCCGAAACCCTTCAAGGGTTTCGGCCCGAAACGTTGCCTATTTCCAAAAGGGTTTTGGCCCGAAACATTGCCTATTTCCAAAAGGGTTTCGGCCCGAAACGTTGCCTATTTCCTTCGCTCCATAGATGCTGCTGCACCCGCTGAGTTTCTCCAGCTTTTCTTTGTGTACTAACGTTGTCTCTAACCCTGCCGGACACCCAAGGACACACTCCACTACAGTCTCTGATCGTGTGGGGAGGAACTGCAGATGCTGGTTTACACCAAAGGCAAACACAAAATGCTGGAGTAACTCAGTGGGACAGGCAGTATCTCTGGAGAGAAGGGATGGGTGATATTTCAGGCCAAGACTCTTCTTCAGACTGAATAGCTCAGGTTTGTTCTTGAGTTTCTTGGCTGCGAACCAACTTTTTTTAAACTTCTCAGTGGATTGTCACCGTGTCGTGGTGGAGAAGCTTGTGTGGTCCTGAGATCCTGAGAGCGATGCCGTCTGGAGCTGTGCTCCTGGTAGGGCCACCCATGGCGGTAAGGTCGAGGGGGAGGTCTCTGACAAAGAGCCAATCCAACCAAGACCTCAACGGTGGAACAGGCGGAGGACGATGGCTGACCTTAGTGGAGCTAACGTCACAGCAGCTGGGAAGGCGGATGAAGGCTGCGGCAGAAAAGGGTCTCCGGTCGTCTTGGACTCCATGCCACTGGATCCTGACCCAGATCTGTCAAGGACCGAGGGGTGGCTGTCTGTGCACCAGTCTCCCCACGTTAAACAAAGTCACGCACAGGCATCCTCCAACCCTGGAGACACCCATGGTCAGCCACGACCGAGGGGGGGGGCCTAAGAACCAACTTTTAACCAACTAATCAAAGTTAACTAATCTAGTTTACCATAAGTTTTTTTGCAGGGAATCTGCAGCAAGGCAAATTCCTTGTATGTGAATACTTGTCCAATAAACTTATTCATTCATTCCTACACATTCCCTGCTATTCTACCTGCCCCAACTACTACCTCTGGCAGCTTGTTCCATATACCCACCACCCTCTTTGAAAAAAGCTGCTCCAGGTCCCTATCAAAGCTTTGAACTCTCAACTTAAACCAATGCCATCTAGTCCTTGATTCCCATACGCTGGAAGAAAGGTATAGATTGAAGATTATTGGTAAAAGACCTTGGAAATGTCGGCTCCAGTGGCCACCAGGTGGACAACGTAACAACTTGCTTCCAGGTTCAATTCCTTTTGTATGGAACAAGCTGTCAAAGGAGGTAGTTGAGGCTGGTACCTAACAGCATCTAGTTTAGTTTACTTTAGAGATACAGCGCGGAAACAGGCCCTTCGGCCCACCGAGTTCTCGCTGAGCAGCGATCCCCGCACTTGATTCCAACTCGGAGATTTACGGTAATGGCCACTCGTCGGTACTCGGGGCTCTCGTGGACATTTTTCAACATGTTGAAAAATCTTCACGTGTCTTCCCGAGCTTGCCGCGTTTCCCCGAGTACCTGCCGTGAGTGTTACGAGCCGCTAAGATACGTCCCCGAGCTCCGACGTACATTCAACGTGCTTACCACGAGTTTGATTTTTTTAAACCCGGGAGAGCTCGTGAATTAGCTTGTACAGTGGGACAGGGCCATAACACTATCCTACACACACAATAGGGCCGATTTACAATTATACAAAGACAATTAACCTACATACCTGCACGTCTTTGTAGTGTGGGAGGAAACCGGAGTACCCAGAGAAAACCCACACAGGTCATGGGGTGAACAGACAAACTCCGTACAGACAGCACCCATAGTCAGGATCGAACCCAGGTCTCTGGCGCTGTGAGGCAGCAACTCTACCACTGCGCCACCGTGCCGCCCAAGTGTGGCAGTGATACTGTCATAAGTCAGAAGTGATAGGAGCAGAATTAGGCCATTCGGCCCATCAAGTCTACTCAGCCATTCAATCATGTCTGATCTATCTCTCCCTCCTAACCCCATTCTCCTGCCATCTCACCATAACCCCTGACACCCGCACTAATCAAGAATCTATCTACTGTGTCTCTGCCTGAAAGGTTCTTGGAAGGTTCTGCGAAGAGGTCCTTGTGGGAACTACAGTATGTTGATGACTTGTAAACCCAAAAGTTAATGTGCAAAGTGTCACAGCTACATTTGGCACCTCTTTAGCACATTGAGCTAGTCGGCAAATCTGGGTGTAGGTTGGCATGACATGCAGTGTCATGACGAGGGTGAAATCCTGTTTCTCACCAAATGATTCATTGGAGAAGAGTTGTGGCAGAGAGGCACAGCCAGGTGGTCTCTGCTGCCCCTGCCTCAGACACGGTGGTGATAGATAGATTCTTGATCAGTACGGGTGTCGGGGGTTATGGGGAGAAGGCAGGAGAATGGGGTTAGGAGGGAGAGATAGATCAGCTATGATTGAATGGCGGAGTAGACTCGATGGGCCGAATGGCCCAATATTGCTCCTAGGACCTATGAATGTATGAACCAATGCCAAGTCTTCACAAATATGAAACAGTATAACCATATAACCATATAACCATATAACAATTACAGCACGGAAACAGGCCATCTCGGCCCTACAAGTCCGTGCCGAACAACTTTTTTCCCTTAGTCCCACCTGCCTGCACTCAGACCATAACCCTCCATTCCCTTCTCATCCATATGCCTATCCAATTTATTTTTAAATGATACCAACGAACCTGCCTCCACCACTTCCACTGGAAGCTCATTCCACACCGCTACCACTCTCTGAGTAAAGAAGTTCCCCCTCATGTTACCCCTAAACTTCTGTCCCTTAATTCTGAAGTCATGTCCTCTTGTTTGAAGCTTCCCTATTCTCAAAGGGAAAAGCTGGTCCACATCAACTCTGTCTATCCCTCTCATCATTTTAAAGACCTCTATTAAGTCCCCCCTTAACCTTCTGCGCTCCAGAGAATAAAGACCTAACTTATTCAACCTTTCTCTGTAACTTAGTTGTTGAAACCCAGGCAACATTCTAGTAAATCTCCTCTGTACTCTCTCTATTTTGTTGACACCCTTCCTATAATTGGGCGGCCAAAATTGTACACCATACTCCGGATTTGGTCTCACCAATGCCTTGTACAATTTTAACATTACATCCCAGCTTCTATACTCAATGCTCTGATTTATAAAGGCTAGCATACCAAAAGCTTTCTTTACCGTCTTGTGGCGTCAGCCTAAACACAGGCCACTCATGCTCGAACCCTCGTCAGGCGACACGAGGGCGGGCACGTGACGTCATGGGCTAGAGGGAGTGTCCTGGTACTAAAGGTCTCTCACCTTGAGGAGTCAACCGGTAGCTGAGCCCGAGAGAACAACCTCGCTCAGCTACAGCAACATTGTATTACAGTTAGCGCACCAACCGCCACTGAATAAACGACTCTTTGAACCGGCCTGACGTCTCACCTTTATTCACCACGTATGGTGCCGCTACAATCTCACCAATCTTCCCAATAACCCTTTCTGGCTTAATCCCTCCCTTCACCACCTCCAGTTTAAATTCCATTTGGAATATTTTGGAGGACCAAGAAACCAAGAACCAAGATCGGCCACTTAAGGCCACAGGGGGAGATGGCAGCCCTACCGGCAGTCTGTTGCCTTTTCATTCTTTTTGCAATTTTTTTTTTTTTTTAGTTTGTTCTAAGTTTGTTTTATTGTTCTTTGGTGCGTTTTATGTGGGGGGAGGGGAGTGGGGGAAACTTTTTTCATGTTCTTACCTTCCCGGAGATGTGATCAATTTTCGGATCACATTCTCCGGGTGCTGCGGCCTACAATCGCTGGAGCTGGAAGCCTCCTCGGACTGTCGTGAGCCCCACCCCAGGGCGCGGATTTAACATCGGAGCGGGTCGCTTGCCTGGGATCGCTCCCACCGTGACCACCGCAGACTTTAACATCAAGGGCTCGCAGTCTCGGGTGAGGCCTAGTCGGGTGCTCCAACGCCGCCGACGGCTCGACCAGCCCCAACGTGAGATACGACCGCCCGGCGCGGGGGAGCTGACATCCCCCCGATGCGGGAGTGGAGCGCCTCGACGCGGAGGGCCTGAACGCTGGCTACGAGAGTCAAGATCGTCCCGTCAACGGGGGCTCGAGGCCCACGACCGAGGAAGAGCTGGGGGAAGGACTTGAACTTTATTTTGCCTTCCACCACTGTGAGGAGTGTGTAGGAGTCACTATGGTGGATGTTCAATGTTAAAATGTGTTTTGATTGTTCCATTTCCAAGATGGCTGCTGGAAGGGAGAGTGAACGCTGGCGCGATTAGATGCCGCTGCTCTCTCTCTCAATTGGATATTGTTGATGTCCTGAGTATTTTGTTTTTTTTTTTGTTTTTTTTTTTTTTTTTTTCATTCCGCTTACATCTTTTGTAATCTGTTTACTAAATTGTGTAAGGTGTCCTTGAGAGTCCTTGAAAGGCGCCCATAAGTATAATGTATTATTATTATTATTATTAAGGCCAACTCCGGTAATTCTGGTCTTGCCAGATTTCCTGGTCAATTGTGTGAGGTGTTGTGTGTTGCAATTAGGGGGAGTTTAGTTTAGTTTAGTTTAGTTTAGTTTAGTTTAGAGATACAGAGCAGGAACAGGTCCTTCGAAACTCCGAGTCCGCGCCGACCAGCGATCCCCGCATACTGGCACTATCCTACATGCAATGGGGACAATTTGCAATCAAACCAAGACAATTAACCTACAAACCTGCACGTCTCTGGAGTGTGGGAGGAAACCAGAGCTCCCGGAGAAATCCCACGCAGATCACAGGGAGAACGTACAGACTCCATACAGACAGCACCCGTAGTCAGGATCGAACCCGGGTCGCTGGCGCTGTGAGGCAGCAACTCTACCACTGCCCCACCGTGATACCCGAGTGTCATAGGTTGCACTAAGGACTGCCTGAGTTGGGGGGTTTTTGCACCAGTATTGTGGTTATTTATTGAATCTTTCTTTATGATATATTATCTATGAGTACCTGTTTAAGAAAGAACTGCAGATGCTGGAAAAATCAAAGGTAGACAAAAAGCTGGAGAAACTCAGCGGGTGGGTACCTTGTTTACAAGCCTGTTATACAGCTGCTAGTAAGAATTTCTTTGTTCCTGTGTTGGTACAATTGAGCACTTGGGGATTCACAGTATTCTTCCCTGCCCACCTGTACCACCCCCTCCCCGGGCACTTTCCCTTGCAGCCGCAAGAAATGCTACACTTGTCGATTTACCTCCCCCCTCGACTCCACTACAGGACCCAAGCAGTCTTTCCAGGTGCGACAGGGGTTCACCTGCACCTCCTCCAACCTCATCTATTGCATCCGCTGCTCCAGATGTCAGCTGATCTACATCGGTGAGACCAAGTGTAGGCTTGGCGATCGCTTCGCCCAACACCTCCGCTCGGTTCGCAATAACCAACCTGATCTCCCGGTGGCTCAGCACTTCAACCCCTCTCCCATTCCGAATCCGACCTTTCTGTCCTGGGCCTCCTCCATGGTCAGAGTGAGGACCACCGTAAATTGGAGGAGCAGCATCTCATATTCCGCTTGGGCAGTCTGCACCCCAGCGGCATGAACATTGACTTCTCTAAATTCCCGTAGCCCTTGCTGTCTCCTCCCCTTCTCAGGTCTCCCTCAGCCCTCGGGCTCCTCCACTTCCTTTCTTCTTCCCCCACCCCCTCCACCCTACATCAGTCTGAAGATGGGTTTTGGCCCGAAAAGTTGCCTATTTCCTTCGCTCCATAGATGCTGCCTCACCCGCTGAGTTTCTCCAGCATTTTTGTCTACCTTCGATTTTCCAGCATCTGCAGTTCCTTCTTGAACACAATATTTAGTGCCCATCTTTAATTGTCTCCAAAATTAGTGACTTCTGATATATCATTGCACCAGTCACAACTTTAGATCGGCTTGTTTTGTTGTACAGGCGAGTTTAGAGGGGCATGGGCCAAACACTTGCAAGTGTTTAAGAATAAGGGGTAAGCCATTTAGGACAGAGATGAGGAAAAACTTTTTCACCCAGAGAGTTGTGAATCTGTGGAATTCTCAGCCTCAGAAAGCAGTGGAGGCCATTTCTCTGGATGCTTTCAAGATAGAGTTAGATAGAGCTCTTAAAGATAGCGAAGTCAGGGGATATGGGGAGAAGGCAGGAACGGGGTACTGATTGTGGATGATCAGCCATGATCACAGTGAATGGCGGTGCAGGCTCGAAGGGCCGAATAGCCTACTCCTGCACCTATTGTCTATTGTCTATTGTCTAAGTGAGACTAGCTTAGATGTGGCTTCTTGCTCAGCATGGACAAGTTGGGCTGAAGGGCCTGTTTCCGTGCTGCAAGACTCTATGACTGTGTAAGCAGCACCAATGAACCAACATACATGGTGGGATTCGAAGTCATGTTTCCAAATGATTGAAGTGAATTTCCAGAGGGATGGCCTGAAAGCATTTAGTGATGCACAACACAGACCCTAATGGATGTGGGAGAGTCTAGGACCAGAGGTCACAGCCTCAGAATTAAAGGGTGTTCCTTTAGGAAAGAGATGAGGAGGAATTCCTTTAGTCAGAGGGGTGGTGAATCTGTGGAATTCATTGCCACAGACGGCTGCGGAGGCCACAAGTCAGTGGATATATTTAAGGCAGAGATAGATAGATTCTTGATCAGTACCGGTGTCAGGCGTTATGGGGAGAAGGCAGGAGAATGGGGTTGAGAGGGAAAGATAGATCAGCCATGATTGAATGGCGGAGTAGACTTGATGGGCCGAATGGCCTAATTTTTCTCCTATCACTTATGAACAGGATAGATCAGCCATGGTTGAATGGCGGAGTAGATTTGATGGGCCGAATGGCTTAATTCAGCTCCTATCACGTGTGAACATATGAACCGATAAAAACCCTCTTGTGTTGTGGGAGTGGGAGACCTCACTCGCACCCACCAGTGATTGCAGTAAATTGCCTGGACTTGCACATCCACAAAATAGTGCAAACCAGGCACTAAAAATAGTAACACGGTCTAAAATTAGCAGTTATTGTACATGAATCCGATCCCCCAGTTACAGTAAAATAATATCACTCCTTAACAGCCTGTGAGTTATAATGGAGAGAACCTTTGCCGGCTCAAGTGGCTTGGAATCGTTTTATCCTCTCCTAGTCTGGAATGCTGCTAATTTGTAACTCTTGGCAGACCTCAGTAAATCCTGGCAATTTACTGTAAATCCCGGGCATGCTTGCATCAGAGCTAACTCCCCTCTGCAGCAGGAGAAGGCTTTGTTACTTCCTGAGCACACACCAGCACATGGATACTGACCAGCCCGTTAGAAAGGCACCTTCATCATTTGAGAATACAGGGTGACTTGGACAGGTTGGGTGAGTGGGCAGATGCATGGCAGATTAAGTTTAATGTGGATAAATGTGAGGTTATCCACTTTGGTGTCAATAAAACAGGAAGGCAGATTACTATCTAAATGGCGTCAAGTTGGGAAAAGGAAAAGTACAACGGGATCTGGGGGGTCCTTGTTCATCAGTCTATGAAAGTAAGCATGCAGGTACAGCAGGCAGTGAAGAAAGCTAATGGCATGTTAGCCTTTATAACAAGAGGAGTCGAGTATAGGAGCAAAGAGGTCCTTCTGCAGTTGTACAGAGCCCTAGTGAGACCACCCCTGGAGTATTGTGTGCAGTTTTGGTCCCCTAATTTGAGGAAGGACATTCTTGCTATTGAGGGAGTGCAGCGTAGGTTCACCAGGTTAATTCCCGGGATGGCGGGACTGTCATATGCTGAGAGAATGGAGTGGCTGGGCTTGTACACTCTGGAGTTTAGAAGGATGAGAGGGATTCTTATTGTAACATATAACATTTTTAAGGGTTTGGACACGCTAGAGGCAGGAAACATGTTCCCGATGTTGGGGGAGTCCAGAGCCAGGGGCCACAGTTTAAGAATAAGGGGTAAGCCATTTAGAACGTAGATGAGGAAACACTTTTTCTCACAGAGAGTTGTGAGTCTGTGGAATTCTCTGCCTCAGAGGGCGGTGGAGGCCGGTTCTCTGGATACTTTCAAGAGAGAGCTAGATAGGGCTCTTAAAGATAGCGGAATCAGGGGATATGGGGAGAAGGCAGGAACGGGGTACTGATTGGGGATGATCAGCCATGATCACATTGAATGGCGGTGCTGGCTCGAAGGGCCGAATGGCCTACTCCTGCACCTATTGTCTATTGTCTATTGAACCCGGGTCTCTGTCGCCGTGAGGTAGCAACTCTACCGTTGCGCCACCGTGCCGCCCTTGTGATTTTTGACAAACTACTGGATTTATGTTCTTATATTCATGAAACGTGAAATAAGCTTTTCTGAATTTAGAGCCATTAACTCCACAGTAATAAAATCTGTGTTCCAGACCCAAACGCACTATCAATCACAGCAGTTCATTATATTAAAGATGTCTATGTTTTACAGGTGTTATATTTTGCTTCCAATGGAAACAAATTTTGATAGAGTCTGAATTCTGAAACTATAATTATTAGAAGACACCTGGACAGATGTGGACATCTTTACAGCTTAATCAGGACATTTGTACAGATGTATCTACGTGAAGGTTTTCGAGGGATTCGGGCCAAAAACAGGCAAAAGGGGACTAGCCCAGAATGCCAACTTGGCCAGCAAGAACAAGATGGGCTGAAGGGCCTGTTTAAATCCTGTACGGCTCCATGACTGGAAGACACTTGAATGTGATGGGCTGGGCAAGGAGAGAGATGATCTAGATGGAGGCGATGGGACGTTATTGCCAACTGTATGTGAGACTTGCAAAAAGGCACCATAGTTGCATATAGACTCAGTGGACTGTTTCTATGTATTCTGCACTTAATCGGGGACTTATATACCTATGTACTTATGAGTGGCTATAACCTGTACGCAAAAAAATAATTTCACTTTGCCTTGCAACACGTGATAATAAATATCATGAGAGGAATAGATCGGGTAGATAGATGCACAGAGTCTCTTGCCCAAAGTGGGGGAATCGAGGACCAGAGGACAAAGGGTCAAGGTGAAGGGGAAAAGATTTATTAGGAATCTGAGGGGTAACTTTTTCACACAAACGGTGGTGGGTGTATGGAACGAGCTGCCAGAGGAGATAGTTGAGGCTGGGACTATCCCAACATTTAAGAAACAGTTGGACAGGTACATGGACAGGCAGTGGCGGACTGGGTCTAAAAATATTGGTTGCCAGGAGACAAAGGGGGCCCACTTCATCAGGGGCCCACTTGATATAGGGGGCCCACTTCATCAGGGGCCCACTTGATATAGGGGGCCCACTTCATCAGGGGCCCACTTGATATAGGGGGCCCACTTCATCAGGGGCCCACTTGCCATCGGGCAAGCTGACACCCTGGCCAGTCCGCCACTGTAGATAGGATGGGTTTGGAGGGATATGGACCAAACGTGGGCAGGTGGGACTAGTGTCGCTGGGACATGTTTGGCCAGAGGGCCTGTTTCCACACTGTATCACTCTATGATTCCGACTTTATGGCGATAACCATTGAATCATTTCACAAAAAATTTGAAATGCTTCCTGGCCACTAAGTACGTTAAGATATCCTGGAAAAATGTAAGATGAGTGCAAGTCTTCATTTTTTTTCTTTATTGAGATAACATGATGCTCGAAATTGCCCATGAAGAACTTCTTGTGGTCATTTACTAATGATGTTGCTGACAGAATATTGATCAGGCATCATCTCCTCCCCGACCACTTTTCATCTGAAGCCTGACTGAAGATTGGCAACTTCACATTTGGGGGCGGCACTGTGGCACAGCGGTAGAGTTGCTGCCTCACGGCGCCAGAGACCCGGGTTCGATCCAGACTACGGGCGCTGTCTGTACGGAGTTTGTACGTTCTCCCCGTGACCTGCGTGGGTTTTCTCCGTGATCTTCGGTTTTCTTTCACACTCCAAAGACGTGCAGGTTTGTAGGCTAATTGGCTTGGCTTAAATGTATACTTGTCCCTAGTGTGTGTAGGGTGGCATTTAAGGGCCTGAGCCACTTGGCGATTTTTTTCGGCGACTGCCAGCGTCATTGACTGACGTATCAAGGTCGTCGAAAGATTTAGAACATTTCAAAATCCAGCGGCGAAAATTTTTTTATTGCGTTCTTGAGGAAACATCGCGTGTCACGCCGCGTCGCGCCGAGACTTTTTCGGTGACCTGATGCGTTTGTCAATGATGCCGACAATCGCCAAAAAAAATCGGCAAGTGGGACAGGCCCTTCAGTGCACGGGGATCGCTGGTCGGAGCGGACTCGATGGGCCGAAGGGCCTGTTTCTGCACTGTATCTCTAAACTAAAGTTTGTGCATTGCATGGGCTGAGGGAGTGTGTGGGGACAGATTATTATGTCACTGTCCCGTTACAAATTTAAGCTTTAGTTAAGTGTTTAGCCTGCACTCTGCTGCAGAAATAATTCCCCTATGACCCAGCTAGCGTTGGTAATCATTGGCACCAACGTATTTCCCGAGCGGAAACGTCGCAATGATGAGTTGCCGTAAGGTCAGGCAAGAACCCTCATTACTGTCATCGGGAAATGAACTGCCAAAATCCACACATATATTCTTCCAAGAGTTGGATAGTGGAAGAATTCTCTTCCATCTGACCTGAGACTTAGCCTATAAACTGCAGGCTACGCTTATTAAAATTGGAGGTTAAACAGGAATATAAGTCAACGCTGCAGGCTTAACTTAGTTACAGTTGCTGCTTCTTAGACCCCAACTACACAAATCTTTACTTATAGAGCCATCAGTTCAGTTGAGTTTATTGTCACGTGTACCGAGCTACAGTCAAAAGATTTGTTGCAGGCTAGCATGCCAGTCAAACGGAAAGACAATACATGATTACAATCGAGCCCTTCACAGTGTACAGATACATGATAAGGGAATAGTGTTTAGTGCAAGGTAAAGCCAGTAAATGCCGATCAAAGATAGTCCGAGGGTCTTCAAAGAGGTAGATAGTAGTTCATGGCGGTGCTGGCTCGAAGGGCCGAATGGCCTACTCCTGCACCTATTGTCTATTATCTACATTCTGTGATGGTGACTATATTCTAGTTTATGGAGTGGGAAATATTGCCAATTAGATTCATAGATTTATAGAGTTATACAGCATGGAAACAGGCCCTTCAGCCCTACATCCATGCCTTCATCTCCTCACGACTGGACTACTGCAACTCACTTCTCCTTGGCATCAGCTCCACCTACATCAACCGACTCCAACTGGTCCAGAACGCAGCTGCCCGACTCATTACACACACCAAATCCTGGCATCACATCACTCCAGTCCTCAAACAACTTCATTGGCTTCCCATCTCCCACCGGATCACCTACAAAATCCTGGTCCTCACCCACAAAGCCCTCCACCATCTGGCCCCCCCATATCTCACTGACCTCCTCTCCCCCTACTAACCCTCACGGTCCCTCAGATCCACATCAGCCGGTCTCCTCTCCATCCACAAGTCCAACCTCCGCAGTTTTGGGGACAGAGCCTTTTCCAGGGCAGCTCCCAGGCTCTGGAACTCCCTCCCCCAACTGATCCGCAATTCTGTGTCCCTCACCATCTTCCAGTCCCGCCTCAAGACCCATCTCTTCACCTCTGCCTATCCTTAGCCCCACATCCCCCCCCCCTTTTCATCTGTGCATTAATTGCCTCATACTGTGTTTTGAATTGAATTCTGTCTTTACTTTGTGTACTAGTCATGTCTCTACTATTTATTACATTACGCTTACATGTTTTTCCTCTACTTGCTAAATTTTTGTAAGGTGTCCTTGAGACTCTTGAAAGGCGCCCATAAATAAAATGTATTATTATTATTATTATTACTCATCCATGCAGACCAAAATGCCTCATCTGAGCAAGTCCCATTTGCCCGCGTTTGGCCCATATGCCTCCAAACCTTTCCTATCCATTTACCTGTCCAAGTGTCTTATAAATGCTGCTATAGTCCCAGCCTCAACTACCTCCTCCGGCAGCTCGTTACATACACCCACCACCTTCTGTGTGTAAAGGTTGCCCCTCGGGTTCTTATTAAATCTTTTCCTCATTCACCGTAAACCCAAGCCCTCTGATTTTTGATTCTCCGACCCTGGTTAGTCTTACTAACGATGTGTCTGAGCTAGCACCGTTAAATTTAAATATTCATCTGCGAGAGGGGAGATTTTGAGAGATTCAATCAATTAACGCTGGTGCTGGTTTCAATAGACAATAGACAATAGGTGCAGGAGTAGGCCATTCGGCCCTTCGAACCAGCACCGCCATTCAATGTGATCATGGCTGATCATCCACAATCAGTAACCCGTTCCTGCCTTCTCCCCATATCCCCTGACTCCACTATCATTAAGAGTTCAATCTAAATCTCTCTTGAATGCATCCAGAGACTCGGCCTCCACTGCCTTCTGAGGCAGAGAATTCCACAGATTCACAACTCTCTGGGTGAAAAGGTTTTTCCTCATCTCCGTTCTAAATGGCTTACCCCTTATTCTTAAACTGTGGCACCTGGTTCTGGACTCCCCCAACATCGGAAACATGTTTCCTGCCTCTAGCGTGTCCAAGTTCAGAGTCCCCCTTGTCCTCACCTTCCACGCTACCAGCCGTCACATACAACATATAATCCTCCGACATTTTCGCCACCTCCAATGGGATCCCACCACTGGCCACATCTTCCCATCTCCTCCCCTTTCAGCTTTCCGCAGAGACCGCTCCCTCCATAACTCCCTGGTCAATTTGTCCCTTCTCACCCAAACCACCCCGTCCCTGGATACTATCCCTTGCAACCACAGGAAATGCTACACTTGTCGCTTTACCTCCCCCCTCGACACCATCCAAGGATCCAAGCAGTCTTTCCAGGTGAGGCAGAGGTTCACCTGCACCTCCTCCAATATCATCTTCTGCATCTGCTGTTCCAGGAGACACCTTCTCTACATTGCGTAGGCTTGGCGATCGCTTCGCCCAACATCTCCGCTCAGTTTGCAATAACCAACCTGATCTCCCAATGGCTCAGCACTTCAACTCCCCCTCCCATTCTGAATCTGACCTTTCTGTCCTGGGCCTCCTCCATGGCCAGAGTGAGTCCCACCGCAAATTGGAGGAGCAGCACCTCATATTTCGCTTGGGTAGTTTACACCCCAGCGGTATGAACATTGACCTCTCCAATTTCAGGTAGTCCTTCCTTTCTCCCTCCTTCCCCTCCCCTTCCCAGCTCTCCCACAGCCCACTGTCTCCGCCTCTTCCTTTCTTTTTCCCGCCCCACTCCCCGACATCAGTCTGAAGAAGGTTCTCGACCCGAAATGCCACATAGTCCTTCTCTCCATAGATGCTGCCTCACCCACATTTTCTAGCATTTTTTGTCTAACTTAACAGTCTTATATGTTTAATAAAATCTGTAGCCTCCTTTTGATCTGGTATTTTATTTTTGCACATGTTTAATCGATAATGTTTTATAATTAATGTTTAATGTCATTCCTAACAGTCACTGTATGTCATGTTGTTACTTGTGGGCGGAGCACCAAGGCAAATTCCTTGTATGTGAATATACTTGGCCAATAAACTTATTCATTGGCTCATAAACTTCATAAAGATTCCCTCTCATCCTTCTAAATTCCATTTCATACAAGCCCAGTCGCTCCATTCGTTCAACATATGACAGACCCGCTATCCCGGGAATTAACTTTGTGAACCAAAGGAAGGAATGCTTTGAAGAGAGAGCTAGATTGGGCTCTTAAAGATAGCGGAGTCAGGGGATATGGGGAGAAGTCAGGAACGGGGTACTAATTGGGGATGATCAGACATGATCACATTGAATGGCGGTGCTGGCTCAAAGGGCCAAATGGCCTACTCCTGCACCTATTGTCTATAGGTGAACTAGCGAGCTGAAGAGGTGTGGGTTTGTGGAGGCTGATCATGCCACAGATGCTGCCTGACCCACTAGCTTCCTCCAGCACCCGGTGTTTTGCTCATTCCTCGTGGTTCTGGTAAGTCTCCTTCTTCATCACACGCACATCCCACCCCTGTATTGTCCCAGAGGTGAACAGATGATGAAACAGAGGTCCCAGAGGCACAACAGCTGACAAAAGTACAGAAGTCACAAAGTTGGCTCCTGATGTTGGAATCTTGAGCAAAGCATAAAGTTCTGGTGGATCTCAGCAGGTTTATTTTGTAAACAGGCCCTTCGGCCCACCGAGTCCACACTGACCATGATCCTTTACACTAGGGACAATTTACAGAAGCCAATTAACCTACAAACCTGCACGTCTTTGGGATGTGGATTTCATTGCCACAGAAGGCTGTGGAGGACAAGTCAATGGGTATTTTTAAGGCGGAGATTCTGGATTAGAATGGGTGTTGGGGAGAAGGCAGGGTTTGAGAGGGAGAGATAGATCAGCCATGATTGAACGGCGGAGTAGACTTGATGGGCTGAATGGCCTAATTCTGCTCCTATAACTTATGAACTCATCCAAACTCACGGGGGAGAATGTACAAACTCTAGACAGACAGAACCCGAAGTCAAGATCGAACCCGGGTCTCTGGCGCTGTAAGGCAGCAACTCTACCGCTGCACCATTGTGCTGCCATTTTAACATGCTGCCTGTACATGGAGAGTAGTTTAGTCTAGAGATACAGCGTGGAAACAGGCCCTTCGGCCCACCGAGTCCACACTGATCGGTCAGGCAAGCAGCATCTGTGGAAGGAATGAAGAGGTGATGTTTTGGGTTGGGACCCATCCTTAGACTGAAATATAAAGAGGTTCATCAAATTACATTTCTAATATAATTGAAATCTAACTAGTCTTTTCAATTATTTGATGCAACTGCACTAAAAAATGCAACAATCTTTTGTGAGGAAAGAACTGTAGATGCTGGTTTACACCGAAGACCGACACAAAATGCTGGAGTAACTCAGCGGGTCAGGCAGCATCTGTGGAGAACATGGATAGGTGACATTTCACACAGTGCTGGAGTAACTCAGCGGGTCAGGCAGCATCTGTGGAGAAAGCGGATAGGTGATGTCTCACAGAGTGCTGGAGTAACTCAGCGGGTCAGGCAGAATCTGTGGAGAACATGGATAGGTGACGTTTCACAGAGTGCTGGAGTAACTCAGCGGGTCAGGCAGCATCTGTGGAGAACATGGATAGGTGACGTTTCACAGAGTGCTGGAGTAACTCAGCGGGTCAGGCAGCATCTGTGGAGAACATGGATAGGTGACGTTTCACAGAGTGCTGGAGTAACTCAGCGGGTCAGGCAGCATCTGTGGAGAACATGGATAGGTGACGTTTCACAGAGTGCTGGAGTAACTCAGCGGGTCAGGCAGCATCTGTGGAGAGATTCCTTCTTTCAGAAGCTGCCTGTCCCGCTGAGTTACTCAGGCGTTGTGTATACCATGATCTTTTTCTTTATTAATCGAACAATCCACCTTTACTGAGTTAAATAGTGGTCCATTACACAATTACCACATTGAGTGGCTTACGAATTGGAAACGGATACTGCTGCTTTAACCTAATAACTACATTGACAGTTAAGTATCTCGTTACATCTCATACTGTCTTGTAATGCTTAATATTAAGATTGATTTGTGTGGGTTTTTAGCTTGTATGAGCATTAAATCTATAAGTTGACACGCAACCCCATTAGGTGCTTGTCTGGTAAAGCGATCTGATAACTCATAGCTCAATCTCAGATGTATTTCTCCACCCAATAGTTGGCAGGGTTACTTAAGCATGAAGAAATAAAGAAAAAAAAGCATTATCGTCCACGGTGGCGCAGCGGGTAGAGCTGCTGCCTCACAGCGCCGGAGACCCGGGTTCGATCCCGACCACGGGTGCTGTCTGTACGGAGTTTGCACGTTCTCCCCATGACCGCGTGGGATTTCTCCGAGATCTCCGGTTTCCTCCCGCACTCCAATGACGTACAGGTGGAGGCCGGTTCTCTGGATCCTTTCAAGAGACAGCTGGATAGGGCTCTTAAAGATAGCGGAGTCAGGGGATATGGGGAGAAGGCAGGAACGGGGTACTGATTGTGGATGATCAGCCATGATCACATTGAATGGCGGTGCTGGCTCGAAGGGCCGAAAGGCCTACTCCTGCACCTATTGTCTATAGTTTTGTTGCCTCTGTACTGTACACTGCACAATGACAATAAAATTTGAATCCCACGAGCATGCGACTCCATGCGGCAAGCGCGACCTAACGTGGTCGCTTGAGCCGTACGGCCTCGCGGGGCCGGTCCCACTTCGATCGCCGGAACCGTATGGAGTTGTGCGGAGCTGGTCCCGACAACGCGCGGGGCTCCGAAAAACTGACACTGTTCAAAAATTCCTTGCGGCAACAGCCTGCCGGCCCACAGCCGCCTCGACGCCTTACGCAGTGCCTCGATGCCGTACGCAGCAACTTGACGGCGTACGCCTAGCGCGAACTTCCCGCGGACGTCGCTCGAACTTCACGTCAACTCGTACGGGATCACTCGACCTCCGCGCGGCCCCCGCTTCCGGTCTGGTCGCGCTTGCCGCATGCAGTCGCATGCTCGTGGGACAGGACCTTTACTCTACCAATTTACTGTTGTGTGGTGTCTTTTTAAAATTGCTGTTTTTTCTTTTTTTTTCCTCCCACAAATATGTAATATGTGAATATGTGATTCTGTTCCATTCTGTTTTGTAGTTTCTTTTTGCACAATCCGCGAGCATCGCCACTTTTCATTTCACTGCACGTCTCGTACGTGTATGTGATGAATAAACTTGACTTGACCAATGAACTTGGCGCGGTTTTAGTTAAGGCGGGCACATCGCTGCTTGGTCGTTTCCAAGTGAAATAACCCAGTTTGAAATAACACTCATTAAGTTGCTCTATCAATAGAATGGAAGAAAATTAAGTCATGTCTTGTTCAATCGCTCCCGATATAAATATAATTGCCAAGTCTGCGGGGTGTGTGAGCGCTTTTCATTTCTGGTTAATTAGTTTTATTAAGTCGGGAGCTCAAAGATGCTAAATGGAAACAACAAGTTAAACAATCACAGTGTCAGGAGATGTGGCTCGTGTTCCACCACTCCTCTGACCTAGCCCCCAACTCGTTAATGACTTTATTACCGGTTTTTCACGCTGCCAACAGATTCTGATCCTCGCTGCTCTGTGCGAGCGCTGCACAGCATACCTTGGTTTGACTCTGCCGCGCGCATAAACAAGAGTCTACAAGTGACAGCTGGCAAGCAGAGGGCCCAGATGCCCGCTTGTTTATTATCGGCCTGTCACGTTGCCAGCGACAAGAGAGAAGGATTGGATGCAGCCACGAACGCCGTTTTACAGAAGGTCGATTGACAATAAATGCTGGAGAAAACTCAGCGGGTGAGGCAGCATCTATGGAGCGAAGGAATAGGCGACGTTTCGGGTCGAGACCCGTCAGGGTCTCGGCCCGAAACGTCGCCTATTCCTGCGCTCCATAGATGCTGCCTCACGAAACGTCACCTATTCCTTCGCTCCATAGATGCTGCCTCACGAAACGTCGCCTATTCCTGCGCTCCATAGATGCTGCCTCACGAAACGTCAACTATTCCCTCGCTTCGCTTCGAGACCCTTCTTCAGAGTGATGTCGGTTTTGGGGGGAGGGAGGGGGAAAGAAAGGAAGAGGCGGAGACAGTGGGCTTTGTTGGAGAGCCGGGAAGGGGAGGGGAAGGAGGGAGAAAGCAGGGACTACCTGAAATTGGAGAAGTCAATGTTCATGCCGCTGGGGTGTAAACCACCCAAGCAAAATATGAGGAGCTGCTCCTCCAATTTGCGGTGGGACTCACTCTGGCCATGGAGGAGGCCCAGGACAGAAAGATCGGATTGGGAATGGGAGGGGGAGTTGAAGTGCTGAGCCACCGGGAGTTCAGGTTGGTTAGTACAAACTGAGAAGAGGAAAGAAGGAAGACATTCATCTTATTGCACTTGGATGCGTATTACAGAAATATTCGTAGAAGTCCAACTTGCCCACACCGACCAACATGCCCCACCTACACCTATTCATAGAAGTCCCACCTGCCTGCATTTGGCCCATATCCCACCAAACCTGTCCTATCCATGTACCTGTCCAAATGCTTCTCAAACATTGCGATAGTCCCTTCATTCTCCTGCAGATGCTGGAAAATCGAAGGTAGACAAAAATGCTGGAGAAACTCAGCGGGTGCGGCAGCATCTGTGGAGCGAAGGAAATTCTGAAGAATGGTTTCGACATGAAGCGTTACCTATTTCCTTCGCTCCATAGATGCTGCCTCACCCACTGAGTTTCTCCAGCACTTTTGTCTACCTTCATTCTCCTGCATCTCGTTCCATACACCCGCCACCCTTTGTGAGAAAAAGTTACCCCTCAGATTCCCATTAAATCTTTCGCCCCTTCACCTTAAACCCATGTCCTCTGGTTCTCGATTCCCCTACTCTGAGCAAGAGACTCTGGGCGTTTGCCCGATCCATTCCTCTCAAGATTTTGGACACATGTACAAGATCACCTCTCATCCTCCTGCGCTCCAAGGAATTGAGGTTGATGGTTGATAGGTTATTGGGCCACTGTAGTTTGCGGGGGGCAGCGTGTATGTACGGTGGTAGGGGTGGGGAGGAAATGATGGAGAGGTCGGGAGAATACAATCGGAGTGCAGGAATGTTGCCTAATGGAACAATGGTGGGACAAAGGTTTGTTTCTGCGCAGTTGTGACTCTGAGTTTTTGACTGAATGGCACACTTCCCTTCCTTTGTGCTGATGTGCTTGATGCTTGATTGGACTTTACTGGCTTTACCTTGCACTGAATGTTATTCCCTTAAGTAAGTAAGTAAGTTTATTGGCCAAGTATTCACATACAAGGAATTTGCCTTGGTGCTCCGCCCACAAGTAACAACATGACATACAGTGACAGTTACGAATGACTCAGAAAACACGAAACATTAATAATAATAAGACATTAATGATAAAACACCATTGATCAAGCATGTGAACCAACAAAATACCAGATCAAAGGGAGGCTACAGATTTTTGGCTGTTGAGTAGAGCTACTACTCGTGGATAAAAACAATTTTTTTGTCTGGCTGTGGCAGCTTTGACAGTCCGGAGTCGCCTTCCAGAGGGAAGTGATTCAAAGAGTTGTATGTATTAATATATGTTTACAAGAATGATTAGCAGGTTAACCTATGATGAGCGTTTGTCGGCACTGGGCCTGTACTCGCTGGAGTTTAGAAGAATGAGGGGGGACCTCATTGAAAAATACAGAATAGTGAAAGGCCTGGACAGAGTGGATGTGGAGAGGATGTTTCCATTCGTGGGAGAGACCAGGACCAGAGGTCATAGCCTCAGAATTAAAGGACCTTCTTTTAGGAAGGAGATGAGGAATTTCTTTAGTCAGAGGGCGGTGAATCTGTGGAATTCCTTGCCAATGAAGGCTGGGGAGGCCAAGTCAGTGGATATTTTTAAGACAGAGATAGATAGATTCTTGATTAGTATGGGTGTCAGCGGTTATGGGAAGTAGGCAGGAGAATAGGGTTAGGAGGGAGAGATAGATCAGCCGTGATTGAATGGTGGAGTAGACCTGATGGGCCGAATGGCCTAATTCTACTCCTATCATTTATGACCAGATGTCCTTATGATCACGTATATCTACGCTGTAAATGACTTGAATGTAATCATGTATTGTCTTTCCGCTGACTGGTTAGCAAGCAACAAAAGCTTTCCACTATACCTCGTACACATGACAATCAACTAAACTGAAACTGATGTACCAGGGAAATTATTCAGCAGCAGTCTTGTGGAACAACATGTTATTGTAGCTAAATAGTGTGAAAAATAGGAGAAAAAATAACAGACATTGTTTTCCGTACGTCCAACCTATGGAATGAATTAACTGCTTTTCACTTCACATTCTGAAAAACCACAGTATATGTGAATGCATTATTTAAACCATCTATTTTTTATGGATCAAACGCCCAATAGAACACATGGAGAAAAACGCGGAATGATTCTTTTGTTATCACGCAACAAGCTGGTCAGATGAAGCTGATATTTTAACATGAGGAACACCAAGGAGCACAAAGAATCTGAACTCCCTGTGTCTCTGGTCTCCGGTGAGGAAGAGCCGATCCTGGACTGACTCTGGACTCTGGTCCTGTCCACAGGGGGAAAATGGAGGAGGACTGGCCAAATTTTGTACCTTCCACCACAGTGATGAATGCTGTGGTGGATGTTTGTGTTACATTTTTATTGTGGTTGTGTGTTCTTTATTATTGTATCGCTGCTGACAACCCAAATTCCACCGACCCTGGTTGTGTGGCAAATAAATTCTATCAAATTCTATCAAAATATGCCTGGCTTTTCATTACTATGTTGCTACAAGCTGTTGCAAACGACTTTTGTGATAGGCAACTTTTTTAAAGTTCAAGTTCAACTTCACATTTATTGTCACTTGAACCTATTGGCCTTCATAACAAGAGGAGTTGAGTATAGGAGCAAAGAGGGCCTTCTGCAGTTGTACAGGGCCCTAGTGAGACCACACCTGGAGTATTGTGTGCAGTTTTGGTCCCCCAATTTGAGGAAGGACATTCTTGCTCTTGAGGGAGTGCAGCGTAGGTTTACAAGGTAAATTCCTGGGATGGCGGGACTGTCATATGCTGAGAGAATGGAGCGGCTGGGCTTGTACACTCTGGAGTTTAGAATGATGAGAGGGGATCTTATTGAAACATATAAGATTATTGAGAGTTTGGACACGCTAGAGGCAGGAAACATGTTCCCGATGTTGGGGGAGTCCAGAACCAGGGGCCACAGTTTAAGAATAAGGGGTAAGCCATTTAGAACGGAGATGAGGAAAGACTTTTCCACACTGAGAGTTGTAAGTGTGGAATTATCTGCCTTGGAGGCCGGTTCTCTGGATAATTTCAAATGAGAGCTAGATAGGTCTCTTAAAGATAGCGGAGTCAGGGGATATGGGGAGAAGGCAGGAACGGAGTATTGATTGGGGATGATCAGCCATGATCACATTGAATGGCGGTGCTGCCTCAAAAGGCCGAATGGCCTACTCCTGCACCTATTGTCTATTGAATATTTATAGGCAACGACGCATGCTGTATGTACAGGCAAATATTCTCTTGCGTAAATTTGGTGCATGTGCAGATGTGGTGAAGATGTCGCTATTTAGAGCATACTGCACACCACTCTACACTGCGCACCTGTGGTCGAACTATGGAAAGACTAAAGGTGGCATATAACGATGCCATGAGAACACTGCTAAGGAAACCTAGATGGTGTAGTGCCAGTAATATGTTTGTGGCTGCAGGAGTCAGTACTTTAGAAGCTATCCTAAGAAATCACATGTATAAATTCATTTGCAGGATAAATGGCCTTGTCAAACATAAGGGTTAGCACTACACGCTACGAATCCCAGTTGTGGAGACACTGGTATCGTTGTCTCGTTGTAGGACATTGATCATTCTTTTAATCTGGATTTTTAACTTATGTATTGTGTTTTAAAAATATATAATTTATGATGCTTTTATAAGTGATACTAAGATTTTATATGTACTTTATGATATTTTTTAATATGCGATGCATTTTTAATGTAATGTTGCCCCTTGTCTGGCCTCGAGTCCATAATACAGTTTATTATTATTGTGTATGGAACGAGCTGCTGGAGGAAGTATTTATGAAAGAACTGCAGATACTGGTTTAAAGATGCTCGTCTGAAGAAAGGTCTCGACCCAAAACGTCACCCATTCCTTCTCCCCAGAGATGCTGCCTGTCCCGCTGTTTTGTGTTTGTTGCAGGAGGAGGTAATCGAGGCAAGTAGAACGACAGCATTTAAAAGGCACTTGGAGAGTTACATGGACAAGAAAAAAAATTAGAGGGAAGATCATCCCGTCAACGGAGGGCTCGAGGCCCCCGACTGTGGGAGAACAAAGATGGGAAGAGATAGAACTTTTTTTTTGGCCTTCCATCACAGTGAGGAATGTGGAGGAGTCACTGTGGTGGATGTTTGTGTCAAAATGTGTTTTGTGTGTTCCGATACTTTTTATTTGTATGACTGACTCGGCAAATGAAATTCCTCGTATGTTGCAAAACGTACTTGGCTAATAAAGTATTTTTATTGTAAAGTATTTTAAGTACTGGGATTGTGAGAAGGAACTGCAGATGCTGGTTTACTCCAAGGATGTACACAACATGCTGGAGTAACCTGAAACGTCACCTTTTCTCCAGAGATGCTACCTGACCTACTGAGTTACTCCAGCATTTTGTGTCTATCCAAGGTTTGGAGGGATATGGGCCAGATGTGGGCTAATGGGATGAGCTTAGATGGGGCATCTTGGTCGGCGTGGATGGGTTGGGCGAATGGCCTTTATCTGTGTTGTGTGACTCTATGACTCAAAAAGCGAAAAAACATATTTCGATATCTAGCCTGATGTTTCCTTTAAAATGGGGTCCAAGAATTGAACACAAGTCGGCACGGTGGCGCAGAGGTAGAGTTGCCATCGACAGCGCCGGAGACCTGGGTTCGATCCTGACTACGGGTGCTGTCTGTACGGAGTTTGTACGCTCTCCCCGTGACATGCGTTGGTTTTCTCCGGGTGCTCCGGATTTCTCCCACATTCCAAAGACGTGCAGGTTTGTAGGCTAATTGTAAATCATCCCTAGTGTGTGTATGATAGCGTTAACGTGCGGGGATCGCTGGTAGGCGCGGAGACTGTGGGCCGAAGGGCCCGTTTCCGCGCTGTTTCTATAAACTAAAAACCATAAACCTAAAACAAGTACATCCATCTTTTGAATAAATTCCTTTGTTCAACAATAGTCAGAAAAAAAAAGTGTTTTTTTCCATCTGCAAAACTAAATGTTTAATTTGAGTTCAATGAAGTTGCAAATGATCCCTTCAGCTTCATTGGTTCAGAGATGCAGCCAGATGCCTGCTCTGTTTATTATGGTCTTGTTAACACTGCACGCCATCCACTAAACAGTACCTCGCTAGGTGAAGGAGGAGCGAGCTGCATTTAGACGCGAGTCTGCCAGGCTCTGAGATTACAGATTCTGATAGATCAAGAGGCAAGAGTCCAGAGTGTTTTATTGTCATGTGTCCCAGATAGAACAATGACATTCTTACTTGCTGCAGCACAACACAATATGGAAACATAGAACACTGTAAATAATATGATAAACGAGAGACAAATATACTCAGTGTGTGTATACACACAAGTACACACACACATATACATACACACATACATATACACACACACACACATATATATATATATATGTACTTGTGTGAATACACACACACACACTGAGCTTATTTCTCTCTCGTATATATATCTATCTATATTACTAAAAGTCTGATCTTGACCCTGTTGTTCTATATATTGATTTTTGAAAAAAACGCTGCCACTTACGGCTGCGATTTTTGGCCATCTTACTCACGGCTACCTCCGCTGTGCAGGACAAGAGGATTTTCCCCATCGATGAAAAATAAAAGTGTTATTAGTGTTTAAAAAATGTTGAGTGTGTACATACATACACACATCTATATTACTAAATCTCTGTTCTTGACCGCTTTTGGCCGTCTGTGCTGCGATTTCCGAGAGAACGCCGCCACCTACGGCCGTCATTTTTGGCCACCTCGCTCAGAGCCCTCCTCCGCCGCATGTGTGCCGAGGATTTTTCCCGTCGATGAAAAATGATAGAGATATTAATGTTTTTACAGATTTCACCATTCTCTCTGCTGCCCCTGCTGGAGGGAGGGGGAGGGACTATAAAACCAGGAAGTGGTGTGCCTCAATTAGTCTCTGCAAGATGGAGCTCTGTCAATTAGTCTCTGTCACTCTGAGCTCTGAATGACAGTGAACAAATGTCTACATCACTGTGAGTACCCTTAATGTGGGTTGAAAATGAATATATGGTTAGTTTGAAGTAAAAAAAGCACTGCCTGCAAATGGTTGTTTGGGTTTGGGTTGAAGTAAAAAGGCACTCTCTCACACTCCCCTCCTCTCTCTCCCCACCTCTCTCTCTCCCTATCCCTCTCTCTTTCTCTCTCTCTCCCCCCTGTCTCTCTCCCTATCCCCTCCTCTCTCTCTCCCGCCCCCTCCTCTCTCCCCCCCTCTCCTCTCTTACCGCTCCCCTCTCCTCTCCCTCTCCCTCCCCCCCTCCTCTCCCCCCTCTCTCTCTCTTCCCTCTTTTTCTCCCCTCCTCCCCTCCCCCACCGTCCCTCCCCTAAACCCCCCTCCCCTCCACATACCCCTACTCCCTTCCCTCCACCCTCCCTCCCCCTCCCTGCTCTCCCCCTCCCCTCCCCTCACCTCCCTCTCAGCACACCCTCTCTCTCCCCTCCAACCCCCCCTCCCCACCTCTCCCCTCCATCCCCTCCCCACCCTCCCTCCCCTACCCTCCACACCCCCTACCCTCTTCCCTCCACCCTCCCCGCTCCCCACCTATCCTCACCTCACCCTCCTCTCAGCACCCCCTCTCTCTCCCCCTCACTCTCACCCTCTATCTCTCCTCCACCCTCACCCACCCTCCCTCTTCTCCTCCTCTCCACCCCCCTATCCCTCTTGCCCCTCTCTCTGTGTGTCTCTCTCTCTCTGCCCCTTCTCTCTCTGCCCTCACTCTCTACCCCCCCCCCCTCTCTCTAGATGTGACTGCAAGTTGGGGGCTATGCGTCAGTAGATAGGGTGGTTATGGGGTAAAAGGAGCAAATTAATAATATTAATATAATATCAAGGGGGGTAATTAGCGTGAGTGCGGGGGGGGGGGGGATAGTTAGTGTGTGACGCTGCATGCCTCCTCCCCCCCACAACCGCACGTTGGGGGACCAGACCCAACGGGTCTGCACTTGGTCTATAAACTCATAAAAATAGTAGTGCAATAATAATAATAATAATAATAATAATAGTCTATTGTAGTTCAGAGCTTATTTGAGGTTGTCGTGTTTAATAGCCTGATGGCTGTAGGTAAGAAGCTGTTCCTGAACCTGGACGTTACAGTTTTCAGGCTCCTGTACCTTCTTCCCGATGGCAGTGGTGAGATGAGTGTGTGGCCAGGGTGGTGTGTGGGTCTTTGATGATGTTGGCTGCCTTTTTGAGGCAGCGACTGCGATAGATCCCCTTCGATGGTGGGGAGGTCAGAGCCGGTGATGGACTGGGCAGTGGTTGCAACTTTCTGCAGCCTTTTCCGCTCCTGGACGTTCAAGTTGCCGAACCAAGCCACGATGCAACCGTTCAGTGTGTTCGCCACTGTGCACCAGAGCTCTGGGGATGGCATTCATCGAATGACGAAGTGATTGTTTTCTGATATGGGGTGGATGTTTCCCCCTCCCCCCCCCCGCCACCCACTCCCCTTGTCATGCGCTATGAGGTAGTGAGAAGGGTGATCGTTAGATGAGGGACTCGCTCTGGTTGGGCGCTTGGCGAGCAAGACATTTTCTTTTCAATTAGTAACAATCTGGTGGTGCGTACATCAGTTAGTAAGATGCCTGGACATTCATCTTGGTTTAGTTGCCTGTAAACGAACTCTGTGGCTGTGTGGTTTAATAGCCTGCCACCTCTGCATGAGTCCCACAGGGAGAGAGAGAGAGAGAGAGAAGCCCGCTTCAAAAAGATTTTTAAAAATAACAGAAATAAAAAAGAATCCTTCTGACTTTAATCTCTCAGCGCACCAATCCCAATCCTAATAATTTATTAATGAGGCCAAGGTTGTTAATTTGTTCATTGTTGTCAAACAGCAAACTTCCATTCACACAAACAGCATCTGTTTTACATTTTACAGGCATCGTTTTTCTTTTCCACTCTTTTAGACAATAGGTGCAGGAGTAGGCCATTCGGCCCTTCGAGCCAGCACCGCCATTCAATGTCATCATGGCTGATTATACTCAATCAGTACAGGGCCTGTCCCACGAGCATGCGCCTGCATGCGGCAAGCTTGAGCCGTACGGCCTCGCGGGGCCGGTCCCACTTCGATCGCCGGAGCCGTATGGAATTGTGCGGAGCTGGTCCCGAAAAACTGACCGTGTTTAAAAATTCCACGTGGCAACAGCCTGCCGGCCCGCAGCCGCCTCAACACCGTACACACCGCCTCGACGGACATACGCAGCCGCCTCGACGCCGTGTCACTCACTCGACCTCCGCGCCGCCCCCGCTTCTGGTTTGGTCGCGCTTGCTGCATGCAGGTCGCATGCTCGTGGGACAGGCCCTTTAGGTCGCGCTTGCTGCATGCAGGCGCATGCTGGTGGGACCGGCCCTTTAGGTCGCGCTTGCCGCATGCAGGTGCATGCTCGTGGGACAGGCCCTTACCCCGTTCCTGCCTTCTCCCCATATCCCCCTGACTCCGCTACCTTTCAGAACCCTATCTAGCTCTCTCTTGAAAGTATCCAGAGAGCCGGCCTCCACCGCCCACTGAGGCAGAGAATTCCACAGACTCACCACTCTCTGTGTGAAAACACAGACATAATTCTCCCCACAACCAATTTCCAAAAGGTGGAGCTGCGGTAGAGTTGCTGCCTCACAGCGCCAGAGATCCAGGGTTCGATCCTGACTAAGGGTGCTGTCTGTACGGAGTTTGTACGTTTTCCCCGTGAGTTTCCTCCGGGTGCTCCGGTTTGCTCCCACACTTAAAGACGTGCAGGTTTGTAGGTTAATTGGCTTCGGTAAAAATGGTAAATTGTTCCTAGCCTGTAGCATATTGCTAGTATGTGGGGGTCACTGGTCGATGTGTACTTGGTGGGCCGGATACTATGGAATCTAGAAGGATGAGAGGATTTCTCAATGAAGAGGGGAAACATAAGATTATTAAAGGTTTGGACATACTAGAGGCAGGAAACATGTTCCCGATGTTGGGGGAGTCCAGAACCAGAGCCACAGTTTAAGAATAAGGAGTAAGCCATTTAGAACGGAGACGAGGAAACACTTTTTCCACACAGCGAGTTGTGAGTCTGGAATTCTCTGCCTCAGAGGGCGGTGGAGGCCGGTTCCCTGGATGCTTTCAAGAGAGAGCTAGATAGGGCTCTTAAAGATAGCGGAGTCAGAAGATATGGGGAGAAGGCAGGAACGGGGTACTGATTGGGGATGATCAGCCATGATCACATTGAATGGCGGTGCTGACTCGAAGGGCTGAATGGCCTCTTCTCCTGCACCTATTGTCTATTGTCTAAGTCACAAACTGCGGCTTTGGAGATATGATCACTGCAGCCATATCAACAGCTTGCAAACAGTTCCATGGACAGAAACAAAGACCTCTTGCCTGTTGTTGTGGGGAATACGATGTAATATTCTAGGTTAGAGTCTAGGACCAGAGGCCACAGCCTCAGAATAATAGGGCCTACCTTTAGAAAGGAGATGAGGAAGAATTTCTTTAGCCAGAGGGTGGTGATTATGTGGAATTCTTTGCCACAGAAGGCTGTGGAGGCCAAGTCAGTCGGTATTTTTAAGGCAGAGATGATGCTTCTTCTTGCGTATGGCATGCACAGCCTGAAGTTGCAGGACAACTTGTTCTATTTGATTGTGCACGCCGGGTTGATTGCATTGGTCGAAACAGGGCGGACCACGTGAAGGTTGCAATCTCCCACCCAGGAGATTGACGGATTCTTGATCAGAGCGGGTGTCAGGGGTGATGGGGAGAAGGCAGGAGAATGGGGTTAGATGGGAGGGATAGATCAGCCATGATTGAATGGTGCAGTAGACTCGATGGGCCGAATGGCCTAATTCTGCTCCCGGAACTTATGAACTTCTGAATATCAACAACGAGGTTATCGTATTGTAACCTTCCGAGAACATTCTTAGACTCATTAGGAGAAGAGTCAATCAGTTCAAATGAGAAGTCTTTAACAGCAAACTGTTAAGTAATGGAAGGCTTTTCTTATTAGCTGCCGCGCAGCTGGTGTGGATTGGGGCAGTTAAACAGATAATCTCTCAGGTCCTGGGGCTTTTTATAAAGCTCACTTTAAGTCTATGTGAAATTAAGAGTGCATCGCTTCCTCCACAGATCAGTGTAATTGCTTCTCTGCTTTGCTTATTTTTCCTTTCCGACTTTTTTGTTATTCCCTTCCCATTTGAAAAGGGGAGATGCAACGAGACCTGGGTGTCATGGTACACCAGTCATTGAAAGTAGGCATGCAGGTGCAGCAGGCAGTGAAGAAAGCAAATGGTATGTTAGCATTCATAGCAAAAGGATTTGAGTATAGGAGCAGGGAGGTTCTACTGCAGTTGTACAGGGTCTTGGTGAGACCACACCTGGAGTATTGCGTACAGTTTTGGTCTCCTAATCTGAGGAAAGACATTATTGCCATAGAGGGAGCACAGAGAAGGTTCACCAGACTGATTCCTGGGATGTCAGGACTTTCATATGAAGAAAGACTGGATAGACTCGGCTTGTGCTCGCTAGAATTTAGAAGATTGAGGGGGGATCTTATAGAAACTTACAAATTTCTTAAGGGGTTGGACAGGCTAGATGCAGGAAGATTGTTCCCGATGTTGGGGAAGTCCAGAACAAGGGGTCACAGTTTAAGGTTAAGGGGGAAATCTTTTAGGACCGAGATGAGAAAATCTTTGTGTGGTGAATCTCTGGAATTCTCTGCCACAGAAGGTAGTTGAAGCCAGTTCATTGGCTATATTTAAGAGGGAGTTAGATGTGGCCCTTGTGGCTAAGGGGATCAGGGGGTATGGAGAGAAGGCAGGTACAGGATACCGAGTTGGATGATCAGCCATGATCATATTGAATGGCGGTGCAGGCTAAAAAGGGCCGAATGGCCTACTCCTGCACCTATTTTCTATGTTTCTATGTTTCATTTTAGTGTTAGGGACAAACTCTGGAGCAAGCTTATAGAACGAAAGCCCGTCGGGAAGGTTCGACCAGCCCCAACGCGAGGTTTAATCGCCCGCAGCGTGGGGAGCTGATCGCCTCGACACGGAAGGCCTGAACGCCGCCGGCTACGGGAGTTAAGATCGTCCCGTCAACGGTGGCTCTAGGCCCCCGACCAAGGAAGAACAAAAGGGGTTTCAAGGAAAGTTGATGCTCTGGAAAGGAGGGCACGTTGCCGGGAGCCATGAAAGCTATTCACCAAAGCCTTGTAAACAGAACAGCTGTTTAGTTGAAGAGCTGCGTAGAAGTCGACCACTTGGGGCGCTGGGAAGATGGCAGCCCTGCCGGCAGTCTGGTAGTTTCTTCCTCTTTTTGTTCTTTTTAGTGCCTGTTAAGAGTTCGTTTTAATGTACTTTGGTTTGTTTTGTGTGGGGGGAGGGGAAACTTTTTTCAAGTTTTTACCTTCCCGGAGATGTGATCAATTTTCGGATCACATCCTCCGGGCTCTGCGGCCTAACATCGCTGGAGCTGGAGGCCTCCTGGGACTGTCGTGAGGCTCGCCGCTGGGCGCGGACTTAACATCGGAGCGGGTCCCTTGCCTGGGACCGCTCCCACCGCGGCCTGCGGACTTTACATCAAGGTCTCGCAGTCTCGGGAGAGGCTAGTCGGGAAGCTCCAACATCGCAGAAGGTTCGACCAGCCCCAACGCGAGGTTTAATCGCCCGCTGCGTGGGGAGCTGATCGCCTCGACACGGAAGGCCTGAACGCCGCAGGCTACGGGAGTCAAGATCGTCCCGTCAACGGTGGCTCGAGGCCCCCGACCAAGGAAGAACAAAAGGAAGAGACTTGAACTTTATTTCGCCTTCCATCACAGTGAGGAATGTGGAGGAGTCACTGTGGTGGATGTTCGTGTTAAAATGTGTTTTAGAGTGGTCTATTGCTTTTAATTGTAGGACTGACCTGGCCAGTGAAATTTTCCTCGTATGTTGCAAAACATACTTGGCAAATAAAATCCGATTCTGATTCTGACATAGTTGCTGCACCAACAGACTGTGGAACAATACAGCCAGCTTTAGAAGAATGAGGGGGGATCCTCATTGAAACGTACAGAATAGTGAAAGGCTTGGATAGAGTGGATGCGGAGAAGATGTTTACATTAGTGGGAGAGTCTAGGACTAGAGGGCACAGCCTCAGAATTAAAGGACGTTCTTTTAGGAAGGAGATGAGGGGGAATTTCTTTAGTCAGGGGGTGGTGAATCTGTGGTATTCTTTGCCACTAAAGGCTGTGGAGGCCACAAGTCAGTGGATATTTTTAAGGCAGAGGTAGATAGATTCTTGATTAGTGCGGGTGTCAGTGGTTATGGGGAGAAGGCAGGAGAATGGGGTTCAGAGGGAGAGATAGATCAGCCATGATTGAATGGCGGAGTAGACTTGATGGGCTGAATGGCCTAATTCTACTCCTATTCCTTATGACTTTATGCTGCCTGGAACAGTGATGTGGTTTGGTACACCATACCAAGCCAGGGGAGAAGGCAGGAACGGGGTACTGATTGTGGATGATCACAGTGAATGGCAGTGCTGGCTCGAAGGGCCGAATGGCCTACTCCTGCACCTACTGTCTAGTGTCTAATTAACCTACAAACCTGCACGTCTTTGGAGTGCGGGAGGAAACTGGAGATCCGGGAGAAAACCTACGCAGGTCATGGGGAGAACGTACAAACTCCATACAGACAGCGCCCGCAGTCGGGATCGAACCCGTGTCTCTGGCGTCGTGAGGCAGCGATTCTACTGATCCACCACCGTGCCGCCCCAATCTGCTCTGGAATTCGCTCCCCTTCAAGAATGGGGGCAGTGGATTCAATGTGGGAGCTTCTGGTGGAATTGGAGCAACACCAGAGGAAAAATATCCAGCAGGACAACAGGAAAAGAGGTGACAGGGAATCGATCCTAATTACTCAGCTGGCAGGGACTCGATGAGCCAAACAGCCTCCTTCTGTATCAGAATTTCAAGAGAGAGCTAGATAGGGCTCTTAAAGATAGCGAAGTCAGGGGATATGGGGAGAAGGCAGGAACGGGGTACTGATTGGCGATGATCAGCCATGATCACAGTGAATGGCGGCGCTGGCTCAAAGGGCCGAATGGCCTACTCCTGCACCTATTGTCTATAGAATTACAGGATTATAGAACGGTTCTATGTGGCCGGTTTCTAGGAAGTCAGTGCTGCTGATGGAAGGAGACAGTTTACTGGAAATGTTTTGTCTATATTTATTGCAACTTTTCACTTGTGGTAATACAATCAAGTGGCTGTTCAGAACTCTGAGGGGAAGAAATGTTGTCCTTGGACTATCCCTTAATCTGAGACAGTGTTGTGTGATTACATCTTTATCCCGATGAACAGCTTTGATAGTTCACGCCACTGCCTGGTGGAGATGATTCACTGAACCGTTCAATCAATAATCCAAACACTTTCTCTGCCCTCCCTATTTCGTTATTTTTTTTTCTCAAACTGAAGACTGCAAACACCAACAAAAAACCAAGCCTCTCGTTGTTATTTTGATTTTGGTGCGAGAACTGTTCTTGCACCAGAATGGGTAAAGATTTGGGGCAGACACGGTGGCGCAGCGGTAGAGTTGCTGCCTCACAGCGCCAGAGACCCGCGTTCGATCCTGACTCCGGGTGCTGTCTGTACGGAGTTTGCACGTTCTCCCCCCGACCTGTGTGGGTTTTCTCCGAGATCTTTGGTTTCCTCCCACACTCCAAAGACGTGCAGGTTTGTAGGTTAATTGGCTTGGTGTAAATGTAAAACTGTCCCTAGTGTGTGCAGGGCAATGCTAATGTACGGGGATCGCTGGGCGACGCGGACCCGGTGGGCCAAAGGCTCTGTATCTCTCAAAATATAATGAATTACTTCGGGCAGCCACCAGGTATGTTTCCATCATTTTGTTGGCACTCGGCACTGAATTCTTTTTACCAAGTTCTGGCTTTGCGTCTTAGTATCTCTCAATATTACAATGTAATTTTATTTATTGACCAGGGAGGAGATTTCTTTGAGGTCTTCTTCGGGATGGCAGCCTCATCTCCCTGCAAACATTCCTCATAATGAATGAGAAATTATTTGACAACAATTCCTCGGATTAATGTGTAATTAGGAGCTAAAATGTCCAATTGGGCATCTTTTAATCAGATGTATCTAATGCTTGTATTCTCTGACAGTTTCTCTTTTATTCTAGATATTGAAATGGTTGTCATAAGACTGGTTTAGTTTATAGCTACAGCATGGAAACAGGCCCTTCAGCCCACCGAGTCTGCGCCGACCAGCGATCCCCGCACACTAACACTATCCTACGCACACTAGGGACAATTTACATTTATACCAAGCCAATTAACCTACAAATCCGTACATCTTTGGAGTGTGGGAGGAAACTGAAGATCTCAGAGAAAACCCACGCAGGTCACGGGAAGAACGTACAGTGCATTCATAAGGTATTCCGACCCCTTCACTTTTTCCGCATTTTGTTACATTACAGCCTTATTCTAAAATGGATTAACTTTCTTTTTTTTTTTTTTTTTTTTTTTTTTTTTTTAATAAAGCATAAATCTACACACAATACCCAATAATAAAAAAGCAAAAACAGGTCTTTTGAAATTTTTGCAAAGTAATTCAAAATAAATAACTGAAAAATCACACTTACATAAGTATTCAGAACCTTTACTCAGTACTTTGTTGAGGTACCTTTGGCAGCGATTACAGCCTCAAGTCTTCTTGGGTATGACGCTACAAGCTTGGCACACCAGTATTCGGGTCATTTCTCCCATTCGTCTCTGCAGATCCTCTCAAGCTCTTTCAGGTTAGATGGGGAACGTCGATGCACAGCTATTTCCAGGTCTCTCCAGAGATGTTCGATCGGGTTCAAGTCCGGGCTCTGGCTGGGCCACTCAAGGACATTCACAGACTTGTCACAAAGCCACTCCTGCGTTGTCTTGGCTGTGTGTTTAGGGTCGTTGTCCTGTTGGAAGGTGAACCTCCACCCCAGTCCGAGGTCCAGGACACTCTGGAGCAGGTTTTCATCAAGGATCTCTCTGTACTTTGCTCCATCCATCTTTCCCTCGATCCTGTCTAGTCTCCCAGTTCCTGCCGCAGAAAAACATCCGCACAGCATGATGCTGCCACCACCATGCTTCACCGTAGGTATGGTATTGGCCAGGTGATGAGCGGTGCCTGGTTTCCTCCAGACGTGACGCTTGGCATTCAGGCCAAAGAGTTCAATCTCAGACCAGAGAATCTTGTTTCTCATGCATTTTGGCAAACTCCAAGCGGGCTGTCGTATGCCTTTTACTCAGGAGTGGCTTCCGTCTGGCCACTCTACCATGAAGGCCTGATTGGTGGAGTGCTGCAGATATAGTTGTCCTTCTGGAAGGTTCTCCCATCTCCACAGAGGAACTCTGGAGCTCCGTCAGAGTGACCATCGGGTTCTTGGTCACCTCCCTGACCAAGGCCCTTCTCCCCCGATTGTTCAGTTTGGCCGGGCGGCCAGCTCTATGAAGAGTCCTGGTGGTTCCAAAGTTCTTCCATTTAAGAATGACGGAGGCCACAGTGTTCATCGGGACCTGCAATGCTGCAGAAACTGTTTTTATACCCTTCCCCAGATCTGTGTCTCGACACAATCCTGTCTTGGAGGTCTACAGACAATTCCTTCAGCTTCCTGGCTCAACTGTGGGACCTTATATAGGCAGGTGTGTGCCTTTCCAAACCTTGTCCAATCAATTTAGTTTGCCACAGGTGGACCCCGATCAAGTTGCAGAAACATCTCAAGGATAATCAATGGAAACAGGATGAACCTGAGCTCAATTGTGAGTGTCATAGCAAAGGGTCTGAATACTTATGTAAATGTGATATTTCAGTTATTTATTTTTAATTACTTTGCAAAAATTTCTAAACACCTGTTTTCGCTTCTTCATTCTTGGGTATAGTGTGTAGATTGATGAGAATTAGTTTTGGAGAGCTATTTAGGTTGATCGGAAGATACAGCATGTAAACAGGCCCTTCAGCCCCTCAGGTCAACACTAACCATCCATCACCTTTTCATACTAGTTCTATTTTTAAAGCAGAGATGGATAGATTCTTGATTTGTACGGGTGTCGGGGGGTTATGGGGAGAAGGCAGGAGAATGGGGTTGAGAGGGAGAGATAGATCAGCCATGATTGAATGGCGGAGTAGACTTGATGGGCCGAATGGCCTAATTCTACTATTACTCACTCACTTACTTATGTTATCCCCTTTCTCATCCACTCCCTACAAATTTCTCGAGGCCAATTAACCAACAAACACGCACGTTATGGGGATATGGGAGAAAACCGGAGCACCCAGAGGAAACCCACATGGTCACATGGGAGAACATGCTAACTCCACACAGACAGCACCTGGATTATTCACCCAGACCCTCAGCTTCACTGTTTGGGCACAGTTTAGCGTACCGTTTGGTTTTACTGTACAACATGTTTGAGGTGTTTTATGCTGACTTATGCTGTAACAGGTTTCATGTTAACCTCAAAAGACAAAGTGCTGGAGGAACTCAGCAGGTCCGGCAGCATCTGGCAAGGGAATGGGCAGGTGATATTTCGGGTCGGGACCCTACTTCAGACTAGCTCTTCCATCCACATCTCTCCCTCCAGTTTTACATTCCACTGCTGTGTTTAAGAAGGAACTGCAGATGCTGGAAAATCGAAGGTAGACAAAAGTGCTGGAGAAATTCAGCGGGTGCGGCAGCATCTATGGATCGAAGGAAATAGGCAACGTTTCGGGCCAACTGTGGGCCAGTGGACGACATCGTCTGGAGCTCGCAGGTCACAGGCTGGTGCCTGTTTTCCGGAGCTCCCGCGGCAACAGCTGCGTCCTCTGGACTGGAGAGCGGCAGCTTCGACCACCCCCGGGCCGCGGAGCTTGAACCGGCCCGTTCGCGGAGCTCGGTTGAGCCGCGGGACTGACTTACCATCGCCCGGTGGGGTAACAACATACCGCCTCAGCGCAGAGGGAGAACGAGGAGGGAAGAGACAGTAACCTTAATACTTTTGCCTCCATCACAGTGAGGAGGTGCCTGGTGAACTCACTGTGGTGGATGTTAATTTGTGTTTATTGTGTGTTTTGTTGTTTATTATTATATGTATGGCTGCAGGCAACAACATTTCATTCAGACCGAAAGGTCTGAATGACAAATAAAGGATCTAAGTCTAAGTCTAAGTCTAAGACAGTCACAGTCGTAGCAGGTCACTGAAAAACCGGCGACTGGTCCCCCCCCTACGACAATGTCTATGACAACCTACCACCTAATCGACGTCAAGCTACGGCAAGCCAGCAACAACCGGCGACACATTAGGCCGTCCACCTACGCCCACACCTACGCCCACACGGACGCCCACACCTACGCCCACACCTACGCCCACACCTACGCCCACACCTACGCCCACACCTACGTCCACACCTACGCCCACACCTACGCCCACACCTACGCCCACACCTACGTCCACACCTACAACCACACCTACGCCCACACCTACGACCACACCTACGCCCACACCTATGCCCACACCTACGACAACCTGCGACCACACCTACGCCCACACCTACGCCCACACCTACGCCCACACCTACGCCCACACCTACGCCCACACCTATGCCCACACCTACGACAACCTGCGACCACACAGGCAACAACCGAAGTCAACCAACGTCCACCCGCAACAAGCTACGACAAGCAACGACCCTGTCGGCGACAACTGAAGACAATTCAGTCGCCGGTACCTGTCGCCGGTTGACGTAGGTTGACGTAGGTAGTCGCCAATGGAATTCACCGAATTCAGCACCCGGCGACAATCAACGTCACCTGGCGACAACCTACGACAGCACCTACGTCAGGAGAGGTCAAGCTATGCTCATTGGTGTCGTGAAAAGCTTTGAACATGTTGAAAATTCAGCGGCGACCAGAAAGACGCTACGACTCTTTGGGCAACTGAGGAGACGACTCACGACCATACGCGCGCTGGTTCCCGATGGGGCTGTGGACCTGACCAACACTGCATTGTGCTGATAGAACAAAGGACAAGGGTGGCGGGCTCTGCATCTATATCAACAATGACTGGTGCACCAAGCACACTGCAGTAGAGAGCTACTGTTCCCCAGACCTGGAATACCTACTGCTTAAATGTAGACCGTTTTACCTGCCTCGGGAGTTTACTGTGGTTATCATCATGGCCATATACATCCCACCACAGGCTAATGCTAACCTAGCACTAGCACAGCTGCACTCGGCCATCAGTAAGCAGCAGGATGCTCACCCCGACGGTGCCTTCATTGTTGCAGGGGACTTTAATCAGGTCGACCTACGTGCCACACTCCGCAAATTCCACCAGCATGTGCAGTGCCCTACCAGGGGCTCAAACACGTTGGATAAAGTGTACACCAACATCAAGGACGCATACAGATCCCCCGCCCATCCCTGGGACAATCCGATCACCTCTCACTGTTTCTACTGCCTGCATACAGACCCCTCATCCGCAAGACCAAACCTGCAATAAGGACGGTCAAAATATGGCCCGAGGACACCACCCTACAACTCCAGGACTGCATTGATCGCACCGACTGGGACCTGTTTGCACAACAGGTTACCAGTGGTACAGAGGTAGACTTGGAGGAGTACACATCCACTGTGCTCTCCTACATCAACTGCTGTGTGGAGACTGTCACAGTGGACAAGCAAATAAAGATGTTCCCAAACCGGAAACCCTGGATGAACAAGGAGGTTCAGGATCTGCTAAGGGCACGCAACAACGCCTTTAAATCCAGGGACACGTCTGCCTAAAGTGCGGCCAGGTCGAACCTGAACAGAGGCATAACCCCGGCCATAGCGGAGGGACAGGCCTTAACACTGAGCACTCAGGAGGTACAGTGCGCTCTGCGTAGGATCAATCCACGCAAGGCTGCAGGCCCGGATGGAGTACAGGGAAGAGTATTAAAGGACTGTGCTGAACAGCTGGCGGAGGTATTCATGAGCATCTTCAATCTATCTCTATCTCTGGCAACGGTCCCCAAGTGCCTGAAAACAGCCACCATAGTGCCAGTGCCGAAAAAGTCCAAAATCACCAACCTCAACGACTACCGGCCGGTTGCCCTGACTCCAATCCCTATGAAGTGCTTCGAAAGGCTGGTCCTCTCCCATATTAAATCCAGCATCCCTGCCTCACTGGACTCCCATCAATTTGCATACAGGGCAAATAGATCGACAGAGGATGCCATCTCTCTGGCCCTTCACACTGTCCTGACTCACCTGGACAGACAGGGCACGTATGTGAGGATGCTCTTCATTGACTATAGCTCTGCATTCAATACGGTCATCCCCACCAAGCTCACCACCAAACTCCACCAGCTAGGCCTCAGCTCACCGATATGCGATTGGATCCTGAACTTTCTGACAGAGCGACCGCAGGCAGTGAGACTGGGCCCGCACCTGTCCTCCACCATCACCCTGAGCACCGGCACACCACAGGGCTGTGTACTAATCCCCATGCTCTACTCCCTCTTCACTCACGACTGTGTCCCTGCATTCGACACCAACTCCATCGTGAAGTTTGCAGACGACACAACAGTGATTGGGCTGATCACCAACGGTGATGAAACAAACTACAGAGCGGAGGTGCAGAACCTGGCGGACTGGTGCACCAATAACAACTTGTCACTAAACACCTCCAAGACCAAGGAGCTGATTATTGACTTCAGAAAGGTCCCATACTGGAGAACACGCCCCAATCTCCATCTACGGGGACAGTGTGGAGAGAGTGTCCAGCTTTAAGTTTCTGGGCACTCACATTTCAGAGGACCTCACATGGTCCACAAACACCGCTGCGCTGGTCAAGAAGGCACAGCAACGACTGTTCTTCCTGAGGACATTAAAAAATACTGGTCTGCCCCAACAGCTGCTGACAACCTTCTACCGCTGCACCACAGAGAGCATACTAACGTATGGCATCTCTGTGTGGTATCTCAGCTGCACGGAGGCGGAGAGGAGAGCTCTTCAGCGCGTCGTCCACAGAGCGCAGCGGATCATCGGGATAGAGCTACCAGCCTTGGAGGGCATCTACCACACACGGTGCCTCAGGAAGGGCCTCAGCATCCATAAGGACTCATCACACCCCTGTCACGGTCTGTTTCAACTACTTCCCTCCGGCAGACGTTACAAGGCCTTCTACGCCCGATGGCGCAGCGGTAGAGTTGCTGCCTCACGGCGCCAGAGACCCGGGTTCGATCCTGACTATGGGTGCTGCCTGTACGGAGTTTGAACGTTCCCTCCTTGACCTGCGTGGGTTTTGTCCGAGATCTCCAGTTTCCACCCACACTCTAAAGACGTGCAGGTTTGGAGGTTAATGTATGTGTAAAAATTGTCCCTAGTGTGTGGAGGGTGGTGTTAATATGCGGGAATCACTGGTTGTTTGGCGGGGACTCGATGGGCGCTGTGTCTCTAAACTAAACTCAAAGAATCTCAATATCGGTATCTCTATCAACATGGACAAAGCTTTTCCCCATGTTTTTGCATTGTTCCATTAGAATCTCACTGGGTTATGAAACTGTGGAATGTTTGCTTGAGACCATCTCTCTGGAGGCAGGCGATGTTACCATCACGATCAGAGTTTACCGAGTTTCAGCTCATCTGTGGCGGATTGTGCAGTCTCTTTGATTTCCGGGGCTTTACTTAATTGTGTACGGTTGTCCTTTGTGAATTATTAAACACAACCAGGTTGAGTGTTGTTCCAGGATTCCATCCACTGAAAGCTCCACGATTCTTTCCCCATCTCTCTGTTGTTCTGTAGTTCTGCACAATCCCGCAGGCATTGCCACTTTCATTTCACTGTACATCTTGCATGTGTATGTGACAAATAAAATTGACTCGGCTTGAGTCCGCTCAGTGCATCAGTGCCGACCTGCACTCAACCCGTACACCAGGACTATCCAGGGACAATAGACGAAATAGACAATAGTTACAGGAGTAGGCCATTCGGCCCTTCGAGCCAGCACCGCCATTCAATGTGATCGTGACTGATCATCCACAATCAGTACCCCGTTCCTGCCTTCTCCCCATATCCCCTAACTCCGCTATCTTTAAGAGCTCTATCTAACTCTCGCTTGAAAGCATCCAGAGAATTGGCCTCCACCGCCCTCTGAGACAGAGAATTCCACAGACTCACCACTCTCTGGGTGAAAAAGTGTTTCCTCGTCTCCGTTCTAAATGGCTTACCCCTTATTCTTAAACTGTGGCCCCTGTTTCTGGACTCCCCCAACATCGGGAACATGTTTCCTGCCTCTAGCGTGTCCAAACCCTTAATAATCTTATATGTTTCAATAAGATATCCTCTCATCCTTCTAAACTCCAGAGTGTACAATTTTACAACTTACCGAAGCCAATTAACCTGCAGACCTGCACGTCTCTGGAATGCGGGAGTAAACCGGAGCACCCGGATAAAACCCACGCAGGTGGTGGGGAGAACGTACAAATGGAAGGCCAAGAGCATGGAGCAGGGCGATGTTTTTCAGTAAAGATTGACCAGCGATCACCCCCGTACACTAGCATTATCCTACACACGCGGGGTAATGTAAGAATGTACATTTTGTCGAATATTTCTAAACCTGCTATCATGATGGAACGTGACGTAATTTAGTTTGATTCCATGTCCACTTCAGTCGGCATATTTAATACTGTGTGTACCTAACAGAGTTTAAATTAACAGTGTGTGTACAAGAGGCACGGGTGCCAAACCATTCATCTGGTTAGAACATATTCTTCACGTCCAAGTGGGACAAACACTACATTATCATCAACTTAAGTGCCAGTTTGCATTGGAAAATGTGTACGATCCACGCAATCCTCCACTCATTCATCCTCCTCATTTGAGTAAGCTCAATTTACACGGCCACTCCAGTGTAATAGAGAGGTTTTCATTTGCATGACATTTCCCTTGGATCAGCTCCAATCTCAGTTCCAACGGCTGGTCTAATGCTTTGAACGAAGAGCGTAAAGGGCCTGTCCCACTTGCCGATTTTTTTCGGCGTCTTTATCGGTGTCGCCAAAAGATTTTGAACGTTTCAAAACCATGCGGCGACAAAATAAAATGTTGCGACACGTGACAAAACACCGCGCGTCAATACGTCATCTCGTTGCGTCACGCCGCATCACACCGCAAATTTTCCCGTGACCTGATACGTCAGTCTATGATGCCGGCACTCGCTGAAAAAAATCACCAAGTGGGGCAGGCCCTTAAAGAAGCTCCTTTCCACTGCTTATGAATTGAAAACACATCGGCTTGGAATTACCACACCTCCGTCGCAAACTCAGTGCATTTGAGCGATGACTGGTCACACACGGAACCTTTCCGAGGCTCACCTAAAGATAAGTTATGCCCCTGTCCCACTTAGGAAACCTGAACGGAAATCTCTGGAGACTTTGCGCCCCACCCAAGGTTTCCGTGCGGTTCCCGGAGGTTTTTGTCAGTCTCCCTAATGGTCGAAAGTGGTTTCCGTTTCTTCTATGTTCCGGAGATTATTTTTAAAAATTCAAAACCAGCCGAGACTAGAAATAGGTTGCCGTTTTAAAAATCGGTACTTTTTTAGTCGAAGCCGGTTGCGATGCTAGTTGAAGGTCGTTACTGGAGGTTGCAGGTTGTGGAAGATCTTACCTTTTTTTGAAATAATCTCAGGAACATAGAAGAAGCAGAAAACACTTTCAACCATTAGGGAGACTGACGAAAACCTCCGGGAACCGCACGGAAACCTTGGGTGGGGCGCAAAGTCTCCAGAGGTTTCCGTTCAGGTTTCCTAAGTGGGACAGGGGCATAACCTGTCAACCACTACATGCTCTGAAAAAACACATCAGGTCATTCCTTCTTCTCCCCGCTCCCGTCCGGCAGAAGGTACAGAAGCCTGAAAGCGCGCACCACCACCAGACTCAGGAACAGCTTCTTCCCCTCTGTCATCAGGCTTCTGAATGGACCTTCCATAAGCTAGGGTACTAGGGTCACAATTTTCCTATCTAACTCCTTGTAGAGATTGGACTTTTTCTCTTAGGCGCCTGTACAATTACGCGACCATACAGTTTTGGTCGCCTAATTTGAGGAAGGACATCCTTGTGATTGAGGCAGTGCAGCGTAGGCTCACAAGATTGATCCCTGGGATGGCGGGACTGTCATATGAGGAAAGATTGAAAAGACTAGGCTTGTATTCACTGGAGTTTAGAAGGATGAGGGGGTCTCTTAGAGAAACATATAAAATTATAAAAGGACAGGACAAGCTAGATGCAGGAAAAATGTTCCCAATGTTGGGCGAGTCCAGAACCAGGGGCCACAGTCTTAGAATAAAGGGGAGGTCATTTAAGACTGAGGTGAGAAAAAATGTTTTCACCCAGATAGTTGTGAATTTGTGGAATTCCCTGCCACAGAGGGCAGTGGAGGCCAAATCACTGGATGGATTTAGGAGAGAGTTAGGTAGAGTTTGTTGATTCCAGAACCAGGGGCCACAGTCTTAGAATAAAGGGGAGGTCATTTAAGACTGAGGTGAGAAAAAACCTTTTCACCCAGAGAGTTGTGAATTTATGGAATTCCTTGCCACAGAGGGCAGTGGAGGCCAAGTCACTGGATGGATTTAAGAGAGAGTTAGATAGAGCTCTAGGGGCTAGTGGAGTCAAGGGATATGGGGCGAAGGCAGGCACGGGTTATTGATAGGGGACGATCAGCCATGATCACAATGAATGGCGATGCTGGTTCGAAGGGTCGAATGGCCTCCTCCTGCACCTATTTTCTATGTTTCTACGTTTGTAAGGTCAGAGATGATTATACAGTTGGGTCTCAATGTTAGGAGTTGAGGCATATTAGGGAGACTGCATTGGTTTGGTCCATCTGTGGACTAAACACGTCACCCTTCCCTCAGTGTCGAGGCCACCTTCTTAGTCAGTTCTGGATTGACTAAAATGCAAGTTCACCTCTGCTCCATGTACGTGACGATAATTCTAAGTAGACACATTCTGACCTAGACCAAAACCACTGTTGGGAAGAGTTTATGGATCCAGCAAGGGTCTAGCAGGGGGGATCTCATCGAAACTTACCGAATAGTGAAAGGTCTGGATAGAGTGGATGTGGAGAGGATGTTTCCACTAATGGGAGAGACTAGGACCAGGGGTCACAGCCTCAGAATTAAAGGACTTTCCTTTAGAAAGATTAGGAGGAATTTCTTTAGCCCGAGGCTGGTGAATCTGTGGAATTCATTGCCACAGAGGTGGAGGCCAAGTCAATGGGTATTTTTAAGGTGAAGATAGATACATTCTTGATTAAACAATAGACAATAGGTGCAGGAGGAGGCCATTCGGCCCTTTGAGCCAGCACCGCCATTCAATGTGATCATGGCTGATCATCCATAATCAGTACCCCGTTCCTGCCTTCTCCCCGTATTCCCTGACTCCGCTATCTTTAAGAACCCTATCTAGCTCTCTCATGAAAGTTTCCAGAGAACCGGCCTCCACTGCCCTCTGAGGCAGAGAAGTCCACAGACTCACAACTATCTGTGTGAAAAGGTTTATGGGGTTATGGGGAGAAGGCAGGAGAATGGGGTTGAAAGGGAAAGATAGATCTGCCGTGATTGAATGGCGGAGTAGACGCGATGGGCCGAGTGAACTAATTCTGCTCCTGTTACGTATGAACTTATGAAGATCTCAACGAGGATTTAATAAGTGCAATAGTGAGGCTTTGTCATCCAATTTACTGAAAGCAAATTCCTGGACCTGAAAATCTATTTTTCTGCAGAGGAAGAGGTTTCTGACAGCTTGTTAGGAATATGCACCATGATTAGATGTTGAAAAGTCCAAAGTAAAATTGTCCCCTTCAAACTAAAGCAAAAGATCAGAGTCGGCAATAATGTCTGACATCTGTAATAATAATCGCAAGATGTCCTCTTCATATTTTCATGCGGGGTCATTTACTGCAGAAAGTGAATCCTGTCTTCTGCCCTGGTTCCCACCACACCACCTTGACCTCCATCCAATCACTTGTAGCAATCTCTCTAAACTGTGAGGAGTGGCCTTTACTTCAACAGGGAACACAGCTCACTTCACATTAAATCACTTAGACTGTGCATCGAACATTTGTAGCTGTCCGTGCAGGATCTGTTGCTGTGCATCATAAGTCCTCAGTATCGAGTGAGTGCATTAAAAATCCAGAGATTCCGTTCTCTGCTCATACTCTAAAGGATCAAATGTACTTGGAACGTTCTTTTATAGCCTGGATGTGTAACCAATTAGAGATAGTAACTCTCTATCAAATCCTATTCTTCCATAGTGTAAGCTATCTAAAACCCTAATTTTCAGATTCTATGTGGCACCAAGATATGAAATCAGGATATCATGTGGAATCTCAACTGGTTTACAGCTCATCTCCCCTTTATAATGGTCAGGACCAAGTGGGACCCGTTGGGCTCCGTTTCCCCAAGGCAATATTCCACCACTCACCCATAGCCCCCACGGGAGACAATAGACAATAGACAATAGGTGCAGGAGGAGGCCATTCGGCCCTTCGATCCATGGCTGATCATCCCCAATCACTACCCCGTTCCTGCCTTCTCCCCATATCCCCTGACTCCGCTATCTTTAAGAGCCCTATCTAGCTCTCTCTTGAAACTATCCAGAGGACCGGCCTCCACCGCCCTCTGAGGCAGAGAATTCCACAGACTCACAACTCTCTGTGAGAAAAGGCGGGTCAGGCAGCATCTCTGGAGAACATGGATAGGTGACGTTTTGGGTCGAGACCTTTCTTCAGACTGAAGAAGTCTGAAAACCCGTCTGAGGAAGTCTCGACTTGAAACGTCACCTGTTCATTTTCTCCAGCACTGCGGGTATAAATCATAAGTGATAGGATTAGAATCAGGCCATTCAGCCCATCAAGTCTACTCCGCCATTCAATCACGGCTGATCTATCTCTCCCTCCTAACCCTATTCTCCTGCCTTCTCCCCATAACCCCTGACACCCGTACTAATCAAGAATCTATCTATCTCTGCCTTAAATATATCCACTGACTTTTACACCGAAGATAGACACAAAATGCTGGAGTAGCTCAGTGGGACGGCCTGTGCTTGGTCTCACCAATGTAGTGAAGTTGACACCTAGAACAGCGGATGCCATAGATGAGATTGGGGGAGGTGCAGGTGAACCTCTGCCTCACCTGGAAAGACTGATTTATTGGTCCTTGGATGGAGGTGAAGGGACAGGGGTTGTGTTTTCTGCGGTTGGATCCTTCTCCCGTTACATAGAAACAAAGAAACATAGAAAATAGGTGCATGTTCAGTGTTAAATGACCTCCCTTTTAATTCGAAGACTGTGGCCCCTGGTTCTGGACTGGCCCAACATTGGGAACATTTTTCCTGCATCTAGCTTGTCCAGTCCATGTAGCTATTTCCCTCGGCCTCATTGAGGCACTCCATTGGCGTGATGTTTTCACGATCTGCCCGGTGTGGAGTGTGGTTTAATACTCACAAGCCATGTCCTCTGTATTGCTCAATCTCGTCCCCAATCGAGCAATTGCACAGTGCCGACTATGTAATGGCTTTCTGATTATCTGTCATTATGTGATGAATGAAATAAATATGTACCGCTCAGGGTAAAGATAGGATGGTTAACACATCATCAGTGTTAAATTGTGGGTGTTCAGGCAGTGGGAGAAAGGTTGTAACAGGCTGTATATCACTAACTACGACTGTACAGTGAGCTGGGAGGATTATAATTACAAGAGAAACCATAAAGACAAACAACAACCTGCCCTCTCCGAGAGAAGATAAAATCCTCTTGCAGTTAATAAAGAATGTTCCCACAGTGGGAACACTTGCTCACTGATACGTTTACTAGAGTCGCTGGGGGAGCTATTCATTTTTGGTGCAACAGGAAAGAATCTAATGTTTGGATCGGCATGTCAGTACTGACGTGAAATTAATGCGTTTGCAACCTGCAACCTACTTGGATTGGAAAATGGGCTCGGACAAATTCCTCCCCAGCTGTTGTCAGGCAATTGAACCATCCTACCTGCAAGGTAGACAAAAATGCTGGAGAAACTCAGAGGTTGCAGCAGCAGCATCTATGGAGCGAAGGAAATAGGCAACGTTTCGGGCCGAAACCCAAGGAAATAGGCAACGTTTCGGGCCGAAACCCAAGGAAATAGGCAACGTTTCGGGCCGAAACGTTGCCTATTTCCTTCGCTCCATAGATGCTGCTGCACCCGCTGAGTTTCTCCAGCACTTTTGTCTACCCTCGATTTTCCAGCATCTGCAGTTCCTTCTAAAACATCCTACCTGCAACCAGAGAGTAGTGTTTGAGCTACTTCATTCGAGACACTCGGACCATCAGTGACAATAACAATAGACAATAGATAGATAGAATCTTTATTTGCCACGCGACCAGGGTTGGTGGTATGTGGGTTCGGTACATGATGGTACACTGCTTTAGTCACATTAACACTAATAACAACACACATCACAGTAATAAAGTGCATCCATACCACATCACAAATCACAAATCTCACCAACAATACATAGTGCAAAAGAACAGACAAAGACCATAGACAAGACACTGCATACATCAAATGTCCTTAATATTGACTGTTATATAACCATATAACCATATAACCATATAACAATTACAGCACGGAAACAGGCCATCTCGACCCTTCTAGTCCGTGCCGAACACGTATTCTCCCCTAGTCCCATATACCTGCGCTCAGACCATAACCCTCCATTCCTTTCCCGTCCATATAACTATCCAATTTATTTTTCGGATAAAATAGTTGGAGGGAATTGAGTGTTCTTATTGCTGAGGGGAAGAAGCTGTTTTTAAAGCGGGTGGATTTTGTAGCAAGTGACCTGAGGCGCCTCCCTGAAGGGAGAGACTGGAAAAGGTGGTTTGCTGGATGGGAGGGGTCCGAGATGATCTTTATTGCCTGTTTTGAGGTACGTTGAAGGTAAATGGAATGGATTGAGGGGAGGGGGGAGTTGATGATCCTGGAGGCCTTGGAGACAATGCGCTGTATTCTGTGTAGTCAGTGACTGTCAGTGTTTCCGTACCAGACTGTACGGTTCAGGAGTAGGCCAATCGGCCCTTCGAGCCAGCACCGCCATTCAATGTGATCATGACTGACCATCCACATTCAGTACCCCGTTCCTGCCTTCTCCCCATATCCCCTGACTCCACTATCTTTAAGAGCTCTATCTAGCTCTCTCTTGAAAGTATCCAGAGAACCGGCCTCCACCGCCCTCTGAGGCAGAGAATACCACAGAGAAACCCGCTGAGTTACTCCAGCACTCTGTGAAACGTCACCTATCCATGTTCTCCACAGATGCTGCCTGACCCGCTGAGTTACTCCAGCACTCTGTGAAACGTCACCTATCCATGTTCTCCACAGATGCTGCCTGACCCGCTGAGTTACTCCAGCACTCTGTGAAATGTCACCTATCCATGTTCTCCACAGATGCTGCCTGACCCGCTGAGTTACTCCAGCATTTTGTGTCTACTTTTGATTTAATCCAGCATCTGCAGTTCTTTCCCACACTAAGCAGCAGGACCTTTGGTCTACAATGTATTCACCAAATATAATGTTTAGGTTATTATTCTAATGTGTACCGGCACTAATACAAAGTTCATAACTTCATAAGTTCACAAGTAGAATTGGGCCATTTGGCCCATCAAGTTTACTCCACCAATCAATCATGGCTGATCTATCTCTCCCTCCTAACCCCATTCTCCTGCCTTCTCCCCATAACCCCTGACTCCTAATCACAAATCTATCAATCTCTGCCTTAGAAATATCCACTGAAGCATGCTATCCAAACACTTCAGATAATGCTCTTCATAGATGTGATCAAGTTAAACTCCAGTACAACAGGTGGAGCAAAGGGGAAGATACAGAGTGCAGAATATAGTTCTCAGCATTGTAGCGCATCAGTTCCATTGAGTCTGCAAGAATCTGACCTGGAACGTGTTTCAGGTCTGATGTCTGTGGAAGGGTAATTGCAGATGATGAGTGTTTAACAAAATATTACAGTTACTGTCGATATCGGCAAGTTGTTAACTGTGGATTAATTTTCTTTGATGCCGATTGATTTTGGAATCAGCGGGACATGTTGCTATATTTCCTCGTACTCTCTATGGCAACGGCAATTCATTTGGAGATGTCTCAGTCTGTGTTACCTGTGGCATTGATCGCTCGGGCATGGCTAGGGGCAAGGAACGGTGGGGACAAATCAGCCACACATTTGATTTCATCGCTACTTCCTTCCTCATTGAAAATGGGGCAGCACGGTGGCACAGTGGCAGAGTTGCCGCCAAAAACAGCGCCAGAGACCCGTGTTCGATCCTGACTACTGGTACTTGTCTGTACGGAGTTTGTACCTTCTCCCCGTGACCTGCGTGGGTTTTCTCCAAGGTTCTCTGGATGCTTTCAAGAGAGAGCTAGATCGGGCTCTAAAAGATAGCGGAGTCAGGGGATATGGGGAGAAGGCAGGAACGGGGTACTGATTGTGGATGATCAGCCATGATCACATTGAATGGCGGTGCTGGCTCGAAGGGCCGAATGGCCTACTCCTGCACCTATTGTCTATTGTCTAATGTTTTATGTGTCATTCTTAATTCTGGGCAGTGGGCAGATGCTATAGACCTGCACGGGAAGGTAGACGCTCCCGCCCCCACGAGTCTCGGGCAGATGAGGCTTGTCAGCCTGGGAAGGCAGTCCATCTAAGAGAGGGAAACCTCTGATTTAAAAACTCTGATTTAAAACCTCCACTGCCTTGTGGCCATATCCAGTCATGGAAAAGGCTCCAGGAGTAAACCTCAAGAAAATCCGGAGTCGGAGCCCCTAAGGCAGTTTGTTGTTGTCTACAACCTCGCTCTGGCAGCTCCTGCGACGGCGCTGGTGCCAAACTGTAACGGCCCTGCTGTTCCTTTGATCGATCAGCGACGTGGAGAGTGGGGGACGTGCTGCATGGGGCAACAGCCTGTCCTCCACATGACATCGATCGCCCAGGCTTGCATCTGTGACCACACATCACCTGCAAACTAGGATGCAAGGGGACCTACTACTAATTGTTACTGTATGTCGTGTTGTTACTTCCGAGCAGAGCACCAAGGCAAATTTCTTGTATGCGAACAAACTTGGACAATAAATGTATCCATTCATTCGTTCATTTACTTGGGGACAATCGCCGAAAAATAAGTTCTTAAGTTCTAGGCACTGAATTAGCCCGTTTGGCCCATTTGTTTATAAGATCATAAGACAGGGGAGCAAAATTGGCCATTCGGCCCATTGAATCTACTCTGCCATTCAATCATGGCTGATCTATCTCTCTCTCCTAAACCCATTCTCCTGCCTTCACCCCATAGCCTCTGACACCCGTACTAATCAAGAATTTATTTATCTCTGCCTTAAAAATACCCATTGATTTCTGAAGGCCTCCAGAGCCTCTGAGTAGCCGACTGGTGGTCACCACCCCAACTACTGACTCACTTGACCCCATGTTCCAGAGGTAGACAAAAATGCTGGAGAAACTCAGCGGGTGCAGCAGCATCTATGGAGCGAAGGAAATAGGCAACGTTTCGGGCCGAAACCCAAGGAAAAAATCAAAGGTACACAAAAATGCTGGAGAAACTCAGGGGGTGCAGCAGCATCTATGGAGCAAAGGAAATAGGCAACGTTTCGGGCCGAAACCCAAAGGGTTTCGGGCCGAAACGTTGCCTATTTCCTTGGTTTTCGGCCCGAAACGTTGCCTATTTCCTTGGGTTTCGGCCCGAAACGTTGCCCATTTCCTTCGCTCCATAGATGCTGCTGCACCCGCTGAGTTTCTCCAGCATTTTTGTGTACCTTCGATTTTCCAGCATCTGCAGTTCCTTCTTGAGCACTGCTAATCTTGTGATGTGGACTCAACAAGAAGAAGAAGCTGTTTGTTGGGTGAAAACGAGAAGCTGGTGCAACTTGGGTGGGGGAGGGATGGAGAGGGAGGGAATGCCGGAGAAACCGGAAACTAGTGAAATCAATATTCATTGAAGGGAATAATGTTTATCGCAAGATAAAGTCCAGTAAAGTGGGCCGAAGGGCCTGTTTCCGCACTGTATCTCGAAAAGTCCGAAGTCTTGACTCCAGGCAATCCTATCGTTTCAAAATGCCTAGCATTTCAGAGTAGCTTTCCCGACTACCAAATCAAGATCAAGTTACTCACCAGAGTAAACGGACCGCAACGCTCCATCATATCAACGGGGAACCAGAGCACTTGAACATTAATATATTCATAAATTTGTCAATAAAATATTTAAAAGCATTGGTAACCATATAAAGAATTGTCTCGGCTCCTGGAACAAAATCTATTTCAGATGACAGAATTATTATCAACTAGTTCAGAATTTGAAGCTGGAACTGAATTATTAATAATTACTAATGAAAATACATTATTGGTCGGCAAATTTTTCATCCACAAATAGGAACTGTACATTGCGACTATTCTCTCTGCTTTCTGCAAAAAAATCTTTCGGGAATCCCATTTGTTACGGAAATTTTAGTTGGCATACTAGGAAATAGAGTGCGTATGCTCAGAAGGGATAGGCTAGAATCAGGCCATTCGGCCCATCAAGTCTGCTCCGCCATTCAATCATGGCTGATCTATCTCTCCCTCTCATCCCCATTCTCCTGCCTTCTCCCCGTAACCCCTGACACCTAAGCAGCTCTGAAACAGCCCCTTTTGCCCAACTCATCCATGCTATCCAATATGCCCCTTGTAAACTAACCCAAACATATTTTTAAAATATTTCAAATAAGGGTGGCACCTTGGTACAACTGGTAGACAGATTATCCAACAGACATGGGTGGCCCCTCTGGTCCAAGACTCTCAATAGACAATAGATAATAAGCTGCAGTAATAGGCCATTCGGCCCTTTGAGCCAGCACCACCATTCAATGTGATCATGGCTGATCATCCCCAATCAGTACCCCGTTCCTGCCTTCTCCCCATATCCCCTGACCCCGCTACCTTTAAGAGCCCTATCTAGCTCTCTCTTGAAAGTTTCCAGAGAACCGGCCTCCACCGCCCTCTGAGGCAGAGAATTCCACAGACTCATCACTCTCTGTGAGAAAAAGTGTTTCCTCGTCTCCGTTCTAAATGGCTTACTCCTTATTCTTAAACTGTGGCCCCTGGTTCTGTACTCCCCCAACATCGGGAACATGTTTCCTGCCTCTAGCGTGTCCAAGCCCTTAATAATCTTATATGTTTCAATAGGGGAAACATCTTCTCCACATCCACTCTATCCAAGCCTTTCACTATTCTGTACGTTTCTAACCCCTCATCCTTCATTTTTTTAAATATATTTTTATTAGAAGCAAGTACATATCATAATTAAACCATTTCCTGTATATCAGTCGTACATCAATAACATTATCAGTTGTGTATTGACTCTGCTTCTAGTTATTTCTTTTATAGAAAGAGAGCAAGAGAGAAAGAGAAAGCAAAAAAAAAACCCAAAACAAAACGCATGATAAGGAAGAATGGAATAATTTACTGATAATACATCATTGGAGATAGGTTCGTAAATTATAAAGTATAACCTTTCATCTAGTCCTGAGTTCAAGCTTCAGTTAGGTTCCCGTGCTGGACCATTCTACCCCTCATCCTTCTAACCTCCAGCGAGTACAGGCGAGTACAGCACCTCCTTCCCTCAGACATGGTGCCCAATATGCTGGCCTGTTAGCCACTCAATGTCGCTGCAATAGGAAAGTTGGTGAAGCAGCCTTTTCCAGTGATGCCCCCAACACTGTGGAATACTGTAGAAATGACCAGACCCACACATAGAGGTTATGATGTCAGCTGCTCTACATCGGTGAGACCAAGCGCAGGCTTGGCGATCGCTTCGCCCAACACCTCCGCTCGGTTTGCAATAACCAACCTGATCTCCCGGTGGCTCAGCACTTCAACTCCCCCTCCCATCCCCAATCCGACCTTTCTGTCCTGGGCCTCCTCCATGGCCAGAGTGAGTCCCACCGTAAATTGGAGGAGCAGCATCTCATATTTCGCTTGGGCAGTTTGCACCCCAGCGGTATGAACATTGACTTCTCTAATTTCAGGTAGTCCCTGCTTTCTCCTCCCCTTCCCAGCTCACCCACAGCCCACTGGCTCCTCCTCTTCCTTTCTTCTACCTCCCCCCCCCCCCCTACTTCACTCACATCAGTCTGAAGAAGAGTCTCGACCTGAAACGTCGCCTATTTCCTTCGCTCCATAGATGCTGCCTCACCCGCTGAGTTTCTCCAGCATTATTGTCTACTTTCGATTTTCCAGCATCTGCAGTTCCTTCCTAAACACGAGGTGTTAACTCCTAGTCTTTATTGCAGTACAAGCGGAGGGAACACAACATGCTTTCATCCCCGAGTCTGCATCAAATCTAAAGAGAGAGAGTGATGCACATGGCAATAAACTCTCTTGACTTGACTTGACTTGACAAATAGGACCAGTGTGTCCAGGGCAGCAATGACGATCTGCCTAGACTACATAAGGAGTCTATAGCGTGCATAATCTGTTTGGTGATATATATACATAGTAAAGACATACGAATCTACAAATACCCGACCCTAGGCTACGAGAAAAACCCATGCAGTTGACATTTTTAAACGGCAGCTAAAGACTTATCTTTTTTAATCAAGCTTTTAACTGACTTCACTTCCTTTGTCCTTTTACAATCTCAATTTTATGTTTTATATTTTTACATAAATCTGCGCTTTTTATTTAGTTTAGTTTAGTTTAGTTCAGAGATACAGTGAGGAAACAGGCCCTTCGGCCCACTGGGACCATGCCGGCCAACGATCCCCGCACCGTGGAGCGGTCTCCAACCTGAACGACCCGGGGGCTCGGGAGACTGCGGAGCTGCGGACTACTCACCATCGTGGGGCTGGCCGGCCTCGGAGCGTGGGGAGCGGTGGTTATTCGCTGCTGCGACTCGACTCCTGGGGCTCGGAGGCTCCAGCAACGCAGCCGCAGGTCCGGTGGACTGGGACATCGGGAGCTCGCGGGTCCGGGGGGAAAGAGAGACCGCTTCCCGGAGCTCCCGCAACGCGACTTCTCCAGCCCGTGTTGCGGGGTTGGAACGACCTGGAGCGGGGCCGTACATCGCCCGGCACGGCTTCATGGCCGTGGGACATTCCAGCGCCCGCGGGGGCTCCAACTTCGAGACTTCTAGACTGGGAGCAGGGCCGTACATCGCCCGGCACGGCCTAAAATGGCCGTGGGACTTATCATCGCCCGCCTGGGGCTTTGACATCGGGAGAGACATGGAGAACAGGGGAGAGAAAATACTTTGCCTTCCATCATAGTGGGTTCACTGTGATGGATGTTTGTGTGAACTAAATTGTGTGTATGTCTAGGAATTGTCTTTGTTTGTATGGCTGTGGAAACAGAATTTCGTTTGAGCCTCACTGAGGCTCAAATGACAATAAATTGTATTGTATTGTATTGTATTCTATTGTATTAACACCAACATTGTAGAAACTTACAACATTCTTACAGGGTTGGACAGGCTAGATGCAGGAAGATTGTTCCCGATGTTGGGGAAGTCCAGAACAAGGGGTCACAGTTTAAGGATAAAGGGGAAATCCTTTAGGACCGAGATGAGGAAAAAAAAATTCACACAGAGAGTGGTGAATCTGTGGAATTCTCTGCCACAGAAGGTAGTTGAGGCCACAGTTCATTGGCTATATTTAAGAGGGAGTTAGATGTGGCCCTTGTGGCTAAAGGGATCAGGGGGTATGAAGAGAAGGCAGGTACAGGATACTGAGTTGGATGATCAGCCATGATCATATTGAATGGCGGTGCAGGCTCGAAGGGCCGAATGGCCTACTCCTGCACCTATTTTCTATGTTTCTATGTTTCTATCCTACATCAGGGACAGTTTTTACATTTACCAAGCCAATTAACCTACATAACCTGCACGTCTTTGGAGTGTGGGAGGAAACCGAAGATCTCGGAGAAAACCCACGCAGGTCACGGGGAGAACGTGCAAACTCCGTACAGACAGCGCCCGTTGTCGGGATCGAACCTGGGTCTCCGGCGCTGCGTTCGCTGTAAGGCAGCAACTCTACCGCTGTGGAGTGCCTCTATTGACTGCCTATATCCTTGCTGTTTAAATTGTATTTTTGTTTAGACCTGTGTCTATGTGGGAAACACCCATAGTTGGGATTGAACCCGGGTCTCTTGCGCTGTGAACGGCCTGTCCCACTTATGTGATTTTTTTCCGGCGATTTGCCGGCACCCGTCATTAGTCGCAGCAGGCCTCCGAAAAATTTCAAAACGTCGAAAATCAAATGGCGGCCAGAACAAGGTACGACTCTTTGAGCGACCACTCACGACCATACAGGCGTCACCCCGTGACATGTCGCCTGTATGGTGGTGAAAAGTCGCCCAAAGAGTCGTACCATTTTTTCTGGTCACCGCTGGATTTTCAACATGTTGAACATTTTCGGCCACCTGCTGCGACTAATGACGGGTGCCGGCAGTCGCTGAAATAGTCGCGTAAGTGGGACAGGCCGTTAATGCAGTAGCTCTACCACTACGCCACTGGGCCACTCAGTTGTTAAGAAAGATGATTTCATTTCATGTTACTTTAAATTAAGCCTTTGCCACACTGATAGGTGCGGACAGTCCAACTGTGTGCGCAGTTGATTAAAAGATCTCTCCGCTGTTGAGGGAGTCCCAGTTTGTGATCAATAAGAAGCAAGCTTCACGCCATTATTTAGCTTCGGTAACAATTAAGATCAGATTCATTTGAGTTAATAAAATAATAAAGAGGTCACCCGTTCAAGGTCTGGAGAATAATTTCCTCTGGTAAAGAACACAGATCACGGCACGGTGGTGCAGCGGTAGAGTTGCTGCCTCACAGAGACAGGGGTTCGATCCTGACTACGGGTGCTGTCTGTGCGGAGTTTGCACGTTCTCCCCGTGACCTGCGTGGGCTTTTCTCCGGGTGCTACGGTTTCCTCCCGCCCTCCAAAGACCTACAGGTTTGTGAGTAATTGACTTCGGTAAAATAGTAAATTGTCCCAAGTGTGTGTAGGATAGTGTTCATGTGCGGGGATCGCTGGTCGGTGCCGACTCGGTGGGCCAAAGGGCCTGTTTCCCTGCTGTATCTCTCAGCTAAATTAAACCAAACTCAGGTGGAATGAGATGTATTGCAATTATGTCTTTCATCGACAGTAATAATAACTTGACAATAGACAATAGACAATAGGTGCAGGAGTAGGCCATTCGGCCCTTCGAACCAGCACCGCCATTTAATATAATCATGGCTGATCATCCACAATCAGTACCCCGTTCCTGCCTTATCCCCCATATCCCCTGACTCCGCTATCTTTAAGAGCCCTATATAGCTCTCGTAAGTATCCAGAGAACCGGCCTCCACAGGCCAAGAATTCCACAGACTCACAACTCTCTGTGTGAAAAAGTGTTTCCTCGTCTCTAAATGGCTTACCCCTTAAACTTAAATCTGAGAACATGTTCATAAGAGATTGGATCAGAATTAGGTCGTTCGGCCCATCAAGTCTACTCCGCCATTCAATCGTGACTGATCTATCTCTCCCTCTCAACCCCTTTCTCCTGCCTTCTCCCCATAAACTCTGATGCCCGCACTAATCAAGAATCTATCAATCTCTGCCTTAAAAATATCCACTGACTTGGCCTCCACAGCCGTCTGTGGCAATGAATCCCACAGATTCACCACCCTCTGACTAAAGAAATTCCTCTTCATCTCTTTTCTACAGGTACGTCGTATTATTCTGAGGCTGTGACCTCTGGTCCTAGACTCTCCCACTAGTGGAAACATCCTCTCCACATCCACTCTATTCAGCCTTTCACTATTCGGTAAGTTTCAGTGAGGTCCCCCCTCATGAATTGTGACCTTGGACTTAAAACTAAAAATTGCCTTTTTAGGTTCAAATAGAAGAACAGAAGATCAAAACAGCTATGCGATGGTATGTCCTGCTAAACAATGTAAGTTAGACAAAAATGCTGGAGAAACTCAGCGGGTGAGGCAGCATCTATGGAGCGAAGGACTAGGTGACGTTTAGGGTCGAGACCCTTCTTCAGACTGCTAAATAATGTGATCAACAATACTGCACTATCTCCATGGCTGAGCTTCTGAGCGAGTCTGCAGTTTATATTATAATACAATGAAATATCCAAGGTCAAATTCCTCCATAAAATCAGAAATAAAGTTAAAACCACATATTCTGGAAATCAAATTCTAAAAATCACAGGTTCCTGAGTTTATAATTCTCATGGTTAAGAACTAAGAAAACAAAATGAGAAATGCAGGAACAAAGAATGGCTCGAAGGGCCGAATGGCCTACTCCTGCACCTATTGTCTATAAATGCAAGCAAGTGGGAAAGAAAGAGAGAGAGAGAGAG